>NW_027656825.1:0-58907 GCF_964235325.1 Thermobia domestica
ACAAATCTCAACCAAATATGCTAACTAAATGTTCTACACATCATCATGGGAAAATAAATGCACAAATTACTACAAATTGCACTAAAAAATGAACGTAGTACCTGCTGCTTTAGAAGAAATAATTAACCCTCTCACGGCTGATGAGACCACGTGACACACGTTGTAACTGGAAAATGTATGGCTTCAACCACTAATTTCTTCAATTTTTAAAAAACTTTCCTATTTGGTATATATATGTTGTTAGGCAACTATTCAACAATATAGCATATGTCATTCTACATATATATTATATTATTAATCATTGTTACTATATACTACATACTATTCGCCATATCTTCCAAACTTATTTACATATTTTGACGAAATAAAGCTAAAATATAAGAGGAAACCCCTCCACTTTGTCCTGTTGCGATAAGTGTCCTTTGCCCTTGAAGAAACATTAAAATTCCTCTTATAACGTTTGTTTCTGTTTTTTAGTTTTTTCAAAATAAAACAGATTCGATTCCATTATATGTGGCTTTGACACACCATACTGTGCTTAACGAATGATAAAAGAGGAATATGTTACTGTGCCATTCAGAAGTACATACAGGGCATTCGTTAATATATGCACTTTCTTCACATTTTGAAAACCAATTTATACTTTCTGTACTCAAAGCTGAATTTTGCATCACCCTGTATATTTTTTACAAATCTCAACCAAATATGCTAACTAAATGTTCTACACATCATGATGGGAAAATGAATGCACAAATTACCACAAATTGCACTAAAAAATGAACGTAGTACCTGTTTCTTTAGAAGAATTAGTTAACCCTCTCATGGCTGATGAGACCACGTGACACTCGTTGTAACTGGAAAATGTATGGCTTCAACCACTAATTTCTTCAATTTTTTTTAAAAACTCTCCTATTTGGTACATATATGTTGTTAGGCAACTATTCAACAATATAGCATATGTCATTCTACATATATATTATATTCTTATCCATTGTTACTATATACTACATACTATTCGCCATATCTCCCAAATTTATTTACATATTTTGACGAAATAAAGCTCAAATTGAAGGGCAAACCCATCCATTTTGTACGGTTGCGTTACAGGTCCTTTGTCGTTGAAGAAACATTAAAATTCCTCTTATAACGTTTGTTTCTCTTTTTTAGTTTTTTCAAAATAAAACAGATTCGATTCCATTATATGTGGCTTTGACACACCATACTATGTTTAACGAATGATAAAAGAGGAATATGTTACTGTGCCATTCAGAAGTACATACAGGGCATTCGTTAATATATGCACTTTCTTCACATTTTGAAAACCAAGTTAAACTTTCTGTACTACAAAGCTGAATTTTGCATCACCCTGTATATTTTTTACAAATCTCAACCAATTATGCTAACTAAATTTTCTACACGTCATCATGGGAAACTAATGCACAAATTACTACAAACTGCACTAAAAAATGAACGTAGTACCTGTTGCTTTAGAAGAAATAGTTAACCCTCTCACGGCTGATGAGACCACGTGACACTCGTTGTAACTGGAAAATGTATGGCTTCAACCACTAATTTCTTCAATTTTTAAAAAACTTTCCTATTTGGTATATATATGTTGTTAGGCAACTATTCAACAATATAGCATATGTCATTCTACATATATATTATATTATTAACCTTTATTTTACCGTTTGTCAGTACACTGCCAGAATAGTAAAACAGTTCTTTCCCGCATGTCACTGTAGTGACACAGGCGAAAGGTCTACTTTGACCCGCAAACACACCGGTTGAGAACCAACGTTTTTGGTTCCTTTCACTATGGACTATCTCTTCATACAATAAGGCACATCATTTAAAAAAAAAAATATGTGTGCTCCCGGGTCAAAGTAAACCTTTCGCCTGTGTCAGTACAGTGACACGCGGGAAAGAACGGATTTACTATTTTGGCAGTGTAGTGACAGCCGTAAAATAAAGGTTAATCATTGTTACTATATACTACATACTATTCGCCATATCTTCCAAACTTATTTACATATTTTGACGAAATAAAGCTAAAATTGAAGAGGAAACCCCTCCATTTTGTCCTGTTGCGATAAGGGTCCTTTGCCCTTGAAGAAACATTAAAATTCCTCTTATAACGTTTATTTCTCTTTTTTAGTTTTTCCAAATTAAAACAGATTCGATTCCATTATATGTGGCTTTGACACACCATACTGTGCTTAACGAATGATAACAGAGGAATATGTTACTGTGCCATTCAGAAGTACATACAGGGCATTCGTTAATATATGCACTTTCTTCACATTTTGAAAACCAATTTATACTTTCTGTACTCAAAGCTGAATTTTGCATCACCCTGTATATTTTTTACAAATCTCAACCAAATATGCTAACTAAATGTTCTACACATCATGATGGGAAAATGAATGCACAAATTACTACAAATTGCACTAAAAAATGAACGTAGTACCTGTTTCTTTAGAAGAAATAGTTAACCCTCTCATGGCTGATGAGACCACGTGACACTCGTTGTAACTGGAAAATGTATGGCTTCAACCACTAATTTCTTCAATTTTTTTTAAAAACTCTCCTATTTGGTACATATATGTTGTTAGGCAACTATTCAACAATATAGCATATGTCATTCTACATATATATTATATTCTTATCCATTGTTACTATATACTACATACTATTCGCCATATCTCCCAAAGTTATTTACATATTTTGACGAAATAAAGCTCAAATTGAAGGTCAAACCCATCCATTTTGTACGGTTGCGTTACAGGTCCTTTGTCCTTGAAGAAACATTAAAATTCCTCTTATAACGTTTGTTTCTCTTTTTTAGTTTTTTCAAAATAAAACAGATTCGATTCCATTATATGTGGCTTTGACACACCATACTATGGTTAACGAATAATAAAAGAGGAATATGTTACTGTGCCATTCAGAAGTACATACAGGGCATTCGTTAATATATGCACTTTCTTCACATTTTGAAAACCAAGTTAAACTTTCTGTACTACAAAGCTGAATTTTGCATCACCCTGTATATTTTTTCCAAATCTCAACCAAATATGCTAACTAAATTTTCTACACGTCATCATGGGAAACTAATGCACAAATTACTACAAACTGCACTAAAAAATGAACGTAGTACCTGTTGCTTTAGAAGAAATATTTAACCCTCTCACGGCTGATGAGACCACGTGACACTCGTTGTAACTGGAAAATACAAGGCTTCAACCACTAATTTCTTCAATTTTTTTAAAAAAACTCTCCTATTTGGTATATATGTTGTTAGGCAACTATTCAACAATATAGCATATGTCATTCTACATATATATTATATTGTTATCCATTGTTACTATATACTACATACTATTCCCCATATCTCCCAAACCTATTTACATATTTTGACGAAATAAATCTAAAATTGAAGAGGAAACCCCTCCACTTTGTCCTGTTGCGATAAGGGTCCTTTGCCCTTGAAGAAACGTTAAAATTCCTCTAATAACGTTTGTTTCTGTTTTTTAGTTTTTTCAAAATAAAACAGATTCGATTCCATTATATGTGGCTTTGACACACCATACTGTGGTTAACGAATGGTAAAAGAGGAATATGTTACTGTGCCATTCAGAAGTACATACAGGGCATTCGTTAATATATGCAATTTCTTCACATTTTGAAAACCAAGTAAAACTTTCTGTACTACAAAGCTGAATTTTGCATCACCCTGTATATTTTTTACAAATCTCAACCAAATATGCTAACTAAATGTTCTACACATCATCATGGGAAAATAAATGCACAAATTACTACAAATTGCACTAAAAAATGAACGTAGTACCTGTTGCTTTAGAAGAAATAGTTAACCCTCTCACGGCTGATGAGACCACGTGACACTCGTTGTAACTGGAAAATGTATGGCTTCAACCACTAATTTCTTCAATTTTTAAAAAAGTTTCCTATTTGGTATATATATGTTGTTAGGCAACTATTCAACAATATAGCATATGTCATTCTACATATATATTATGCTATTAATCATTGTTACTATATACTACATACTATTCGCCATATCTTCCAAACTTATTTACATATTTTGACAAAATAAAGCTAAAATTGAAGAGGAAACACCTCCACTTTGTCCTGTTGCGATAAGGGTCCTTTGCCCTTGAAGGAACATTAAAATTCCTCTTATAACGTTTGTTTCTCTTTTTTAGTTTTTTCAAAATAAAACAGATTCGATTCCATTATATGTGGCTTTGACACACCATACTGTGGTTAACGAATGATAAAAGAGGAATATGTTACTGTGCCATTCAGAAGTACATACAGGGCATTCGTTAATATATGCACTTTCTTCACATTTTGAAAACCAATTTATACTTTCTGTACTCAAAGCTGAATTTTGCATCACCCTGTATATTTTTTACAAATCTCAACCAAATATGCTAACTAAATGTTCTACACATCATGATGGGAAAATGAATGCACAAATTACCACAAATTGCACTAAAAAATGAACGTAGTACCTGTTTCTTTAGAAGAAATAGTTAACCCTCTCATGGCTGATGAGACCACGTGACACTCGTTGTAACTGGAAAATGTATGGCTTCAACCACTAATTTCTTCAATTTTTAAAAAACTTTCCTATTTGGTATATATATGTTGTTAGGCAACTATTCAACAATATAGCATATGTCATTCTACATATATATTATATTATTAATCATTGTTACTATATACTACATACTATTCGCCATATCTTCCAAACTTATTTACATATTTTGACGAAATAAAGCTAAAATTGAAGAGGAAACCCCTCCATTTTGTCCTGTTGCGATAAGGGTCCTTTGCCCTTGAAGAAACATTAAAATTCCTCTTATAACGATCATTTCTCTTTTTTAGTTTTTCCAAAATAAAACAGATTCGATTCCATTATATGTGACTTTGACACACCATACTGTGCTTAACGAATGATAAAAGAGGAATATGTTACTGTGCCATTCAGAAGTACATACAGGGCATTCGTTAATATATGCACTTTCTTCACATTTTGAAAACCAATTTATACTTTCTGTACTCAAAGCTGAATTTTGCATCACCCTGAATATTTTTTCCAAATCTCAACCAAATATGCTAACTAAATGTTCTACACATCATGATGGGAAAATAAATGCACAAATTACTACAAATTGCACTAAAAAATGAACGTAGTACCTGTTGCTTTAGAAGAAATAGTGAACCCTCTCACGGCTGATGAGACCACGTGACACTCGTTGTAATTGGAAAATGTATGGCTTCAACCACTAATTTCTTCATTTTTTTTAAAAAACTCTCCTATTTGGTACATATTTGTTGTTAGGCAACTATTCAACAATATAGCATATGTCATTCTACATATATATTATATTCTTATCCATTGTTACTATATACTACATACTATTCGCCATATCTACCAAAGTTATTTACATATTTTGACGAAATAAAGCTCAAATTGAAGGGCAAACCCATCCATTTTGTACGGTTGCGTTACAGGTCCTTTGCCCTTGAAGAAACGTTAAAATTTTCCTTATAACGTTTGTTTCTGTTTTTTAGTTTTTTCAAAATAAAACAGATTCGATTCCATTATATGTGGCTTTGACACACCATACTATGGTTAACGAATGCTAAAAGAGGAATATGTTACTGTGCCATTCAGAAGTACATACAGGGCATTCGTTAATATATGCAATTTCTTCACATTTTGAAAACCAAGTTAAACTTTCTGTACTACAAAGCTGAATTTTGCATCACCCTGTATATTTTTTACAAATCTCAACCAAATATGCTAACTAAATGTTCTACACATCATGATGGGAAAATAAATGCACAAATTACTACAAATTGCACTAAAAAATGAACGTAGTACCTGTTGCTTTAGAAGAAATAGTTAACCCTCTCACGGCTGATGAGACCACGTGACACTCGTTGTAACTGGAAAATGTATGGCTTCAACCACTAATTTCTTCATTTTTTTTAAAAAACTCTCCTATTTGGTACATATATGTTGTTAGGCAACTATTCAACAATATAGCATATGTCATTCTACATATATATTATATTCTTATCCATTGTTACTATATACTACATACTATTCGCCATATCTCCCAAAGTTATTTACATATGTTGACGAAATAAAGCTCAAATTGAAGGGCAAACCCATCCATTTTGTACGGTTGCGTTACAGGTCCTTTGTCCTTGAAGAAACATTAAAATTCCTCTTATAACGTTTGTTTTTTTTTTTTTTTAGTTTTTTCAAAATGAAACAGATTCGATTCCATTATATGTGGCTTTGACACACCATACTGTGGTTAACGAATGATAAAAGAGGAATATGTTACTGTGCCATTCAGAAGTACATACAGGGCATTCGTTAATATATGCAATTTCTTCACATTTTGAAAACCAAGTTAAACTTTCTGTACTACAAACCTGAATTTTGCATCACCCTGTATATTTTTTACAAATCTCAACCAAATATGCTAACTAAATGTTCTACACATCATCATGGGAAAATAAATGCACAAATTACTACAAATTGCACTAAAAAATGAACGTAGTACCTGTTGCTTTAGAAGAAATAGTTAACCCTCTCACGGCTGATGAGACCACGTGACACTCGTTGTAACTGGAAAATGTATGGCTTCAACCACTAATTTCTTCAATTTTTAAAAAACTTTCCTATTTGGTATATATATGTTGTTAGGCAACTATTCAACAATATAGCATATGTCATTCTACATATATATTATATTATTAATCATTGTTACTATATACTACATACTATTCGCCATATCTTCCAAACTTATTTACATATTTTGACGAAATAAAGCTAAAATTGAAGAGGAAACCCCTCCACTTTGTCCTGTTGCGATAAGTGTCCTTTGCTTTTGAAGAAACATTAAAATTCCTCTTATAACGTTTGTTTCTGTTTTTTAGTTTTTTCAAAATAAAACAGATTCGATTCCATTATATGTGGCTTTGACACACCATACTGTGCTTAAGGAATGATAAAAGAGGAATATGTTACTGTGCCATTCAGAAGTACATACAGGGCATTCGTTAATATATGCACTTTCTTCACATTTTGAAAACCAATTTATACTTTCTGTACTACAAAGCTGAATTTTGCATCACCCTGTATATTTTTTCCAAATCTCAACCAAATATGCTAACTAAATGTTCTACACATCATGATGGGAAAATAAATGCACAAATTACTACAAATTGCACTAAAAAATGAACGTAGTACCTGTTGCTTTAGAAGAAATAGTGAACCCTCTCACGGCTGATGAGACCACGTGACACTCGTTGTAATTGGAAAATGTATGGCTTCAACCACTAATTTCTTCATTTTTTTTTAAAAACTCTCCTATTTGGTACATATTTGTTGTTAGGCAACTATTCAACAATATAGCATATGTCATTCTACATATATATTATATTCTTATCCATTGTTACTATATACTACATACTATTCGCCATATCTACCAAAGTTATTTACATAT
This sequence comes from Thermobia domestica, assembly GCF_964235325.1. Taxonomy (NCBI): domain Eukaryota; kingdom Metazoa; phylum Arthropoda; class Insecta; order Zygentoma; family Lepismatidae; genus Thermobia; species Thermobia domestica. The sequence goes on from NW_027656825.1 coordinate 7,557, forward strand.
TTTGACGAAATAAAGCTCAAATTGAAGGGCAAACCCATCCATTTTGTACGGTTGCGTTACAGGTCCTTTGCCCTTGAAGAAACGTTAAAATTTTCCTTATAACGTTTGTTTCTGTTTTTTAGTTTTTTCAAAATAAAACAGATTCGATTCCATTATATGTGGCTTTGACACACCATACTATGGTTAACGAATGCTAAAAGAGGAATATGTTACTGTGCCATTCAGAAGTACATACAGGGCATTCGTTAATATATGCAATTTCTTCACATTTTGAAAACCAAGTTAAACTTTCTGTACTACAAAGCTGAATTTTGCATCACCCTGTATATTTTTTACAAATCTCAACCAAATATGCTAACTAAATGTTCTACACATCATGATGGGAAAATAAATGCACAAATTACTACAAATTGCACTAAAAAATGAACGTAGTACCTGTTGCTTTAGAAGAAATAGTTAACCCCCTCACGGCTGATGAGACCACGTGACACTCGTTGTAACTGGAAAATGTATGGCTTCAACCACTAATTTCTTCATTTTTTTTAAAAAACTCTCCTATTTGGTACATATATGTTGTTAGGCAACTATTCAACAATATAGCATATGTCATTCTACATATATATTATATTCTTATCCATTGTTACTATATACTACATACTATTCGCCATATCTCCCAAAGTTATTTACATATTTTGACGAAATAAATCTAAAATTGAAGAGGAAACCCCTCCACTTTGTCCTGTTGCGATAAGGGTCCTTTGCCCTTGAAGAAACGTTAAAATTCCTCTAATAACGTTTGTTTCTGTTTTTTAGTTTTTTCAAAATAAAACAGATTCGATTCCATTATATGTGGCTTTGACACACCATACTGTGGTTAACGAATGGTAAAAGAGGAATATGTTACTGTGCCATTCAGAAGTACATACAGGGCATTCGTTAATATATGCAATTTCTTCACATTTTGAAAACCAAGTAAAACTTTCTGTACTACAAAGCTGAATTTTGCATCACCCTGTATATTTTTTACAAATCTCAACCAAATATGCTAACTAAATGTTCTACACATCATCATGGGAAAATAAATGCACAAATTACTACAAATTGCACTAAAAAATGAACGTAGTACCTGTTGCTTTAGAAGAAATAGTTAACCCTCTCACGGCTGATGAGACCACGTGACACTCGTTGTAACTGGAAAATGTATGGCTTCAACCACTAATTTCTTCAATTTTTAAAAAACTTTCCTATTTGGTATATATATGTTGTTGGCAACTATTCAACAATATAGCATATGTCATTCTACATATATATTATGCTATTAATCATTGTTACTATATACTACATACTATTCGCCATATCTTCCAAACTTATTTACATATTTTGACAAAATAAAGCTCAAATTGAAGAGGAAACACCTCCACTTTGTCCTGTTGCGATAAGGGTCCTTTGCCCTTGAAGGAACATTAAAATTCCTCTTATAACGTTTGTTTCTCTTTTTTAGTTTTTTCAAAATAAAACAGATTCGATTCCATTATATGTGGCTTTGACACACCATACTGTGGTTAACGAATGATAAAAGAGGAATATGTTACTGTGCCATTCAGAAGTACATACAGGGCATTCGTTAATATATGCACTTTCTTCACATTTTGAAAACCAATTTATACTATCTGTACTCAAAGCTGAATTTTGCATCACCCTGTATATTTTTTACAAATCTCAACCAAATATGCTAACTAAATGTTCTACACATCATGATGGGAAAATGAATGCACAAATTACCACAAATTGCACTAAAAAATGAACGTAGTACCTGTTTCTTTAGAAGAAATAGTTAACCCTCTCATGGCTGATGAGACCACGTGACACTCGTTGTAACTGGAAAATGTATGGCTTCAACCACTAATTTCTTCAATTTTTAAAAAACTTTCCTATTTGGTATATATATGTTGTTAGGCAACTATTCAACAATATAGCATATGTCATTCTACATATATATTATATTATTAATCATTGTTACTATATACTACATACTATTCGCCATATCTTCCAAACTTATTTACATATTTTGACGAACTAAAGCTAAAATTGAAGAGGAAACCCCTCCATTTTGTCCTGTTGCGATAAGGGTCCTTTGCCCTTGAAGAAACATTAAAATTCCTCTTATAACGTTCATTTCTCTTTTTTAGTTTTTCCAAAATAAAACAGATTCGATTCCATTATATGTGACTTTGACACACCATACTGTGCTTAACGAATGATAAAAGAGGAATATGTTACTGTGCCATTCAGAAGTACATACAGGGCATTCGTTAATATATGCACTTTCTTCACATTTTGAAAACCAATTTATACTTTCTGTACTACAAAGCTGAATTTTGCATCACCCTGAATATTTTTTCCAAATCTCAACCAAATATGCTAACTAAATGTTCTACACATCATGATGGGAAAATAAATGCACAAATTACTACAAATTGCACTAAAAAATGAACGTAGTACCTGTTGCTTTAGAAGAAATAGTGAACCCTCTCACGGCTGATGAGACCACGTGACACTCGTTGTAATTGGAAAATGTATGGCTTCAACCACTAATTTCTTCATTTTTTTTAAAAAACTCTCCTATTTGGTACATATTTGTTGTTAGGCAACTATTCAACAATATAGCATATGTCATTCTACATATATATTATATTCTTATCCATTGTTACTATATACTACATACTATTCGCCATATCTACCAAAGTTATTTACATATTTTGACGAAATAAAGCTCAAATTGAAGGGCAAACCCATCCATTTTGTACGGTTGCGTTACAGGTCCTTTGCCCTTGAAGAAACGTTAAAATTTTCCTTATAACGTTTGTTTCTGTTTTTTAGTTTTTTCAAAATAAAACAGATTCGATTCCATTATATGTGGCTTTGACACACCATACTATGGTTAACGAATGCTAAAAGAGGAATATGTTACTGTGCCATTCAGAAGTACATACAGGGCATTCGTTAATATATGCAATTTCTTCACATTTTGAAAACCAAGTTAAACTTTCTGTACTACAAAGCTGAATTTTGCATCACCCTGTATATTTTTTACAAATCTCAACCAAATATGCTAACTAAATGTTCTACACATCATGATGGGAAAATAAATGCACAAATTACTACAAATTGCACTAAAAAATGAACGTAGTACCTGTTGCTTTAGAAGAAATAGTTAACCCTCTCACGGCTGATGAGACCACGTGACACTCGTTGTAACTGGAAAATGTATGGCTTCAACCACTAATTTCTTCATTTTTTTTAAAAAACTCTCCTATTTGGTACATATATGTTGTTAGGCAACTATTCAACAATATAGCATATGTCATTCTACATATATATTATATTCTTATCCATTGTTACTATATACTACATACTATTCGCCATATCTCCCAAAGTTATTTACATATTTTGACGAAATAAAGCTCAAATTGAAGGGCAAACCCATCCATTTTGTACGGTTGCGTTACAGGTCCTTTGTCCTTGAAGAAACATTAAAATTCCTCTTATAACGTTTGTTTTTTTTTTTTAGTTTTTTCAAAATAAAACAGATTCGATTCCATTATATGTGGCTTTGACACACCATACTGTGGTTAACGAATGATAAAAGAGGAATATGTTACTGTGCCATTCAGAAGTACATACAGGGCATTCGTTAATATATGCAATTTCTTCACATTTTGAAAACCAAGTTAAACTTTCTGTACTACAAACCTGAATTTTGCATCACCCTGTATATTTTTTACAAATCTCAACCAAATATGCTAACTAAATGTTCTACACATCATCATGGGAAAATAAATGCACAAATTACTACAAATTGCACTAAAAAATGAACGTAGTACCTGTTGCTTTAGAAGAAATAGTTAACCCTCTCACGGCTGATGAGACCACGTGACACTCGTTGTAACTGGAAAATGTATGGCTTCAACCACTAATTTCTTCAATTTTTAAAAAACTTTCCTATTTGGTATATATATGTTGTTAGGCAACTATTCAACAATATAGCATATGTCATTCTACATATATATTATATTATTAATCATTGTTACTATATACTACATACTATTCGCCATATCTTCCAAACTTATTTACATATTTTGACGAAATAAAGCTAAAATATAAGAGGAAACCCCTCCACTTTGTCCTGTTGCGATAAGTGTCCTTTGCCCTTGAAGAAACATTAAAATTCCTCTTATAACGTTTGTTTCTGTTTTTTAGTTTTTTCAAAATAAAACAGATTCGATTCCATTATATGTGGCTTTGACACACCATACTGTGCTTAACGAATGATAAAAGAGGAATATGTTACTGTGCCATTCAGAAGTACATACAGGGTATTCGTTAATATATGCACTTTCTTCACATTTTGAAAACCAATTTATACTTACTGTACTACAAAGCTGAATTTTGCATCACCCTGTATATTTTTTCCAAATCTCAACCAAATATGCTAACTAAATGTTCTACACATCATGATGGGAAAATAAATGCACAAATTACTACAAATTGCACTAAAAAATGAACGTAGTACCTGTTGCTTTAGAAGAAATAGTGAACCCTCTCACGGCTGATGAGACCACGTGACACTCGTTGTAATTGGAAAATGTATGGCTTCAACCACTAATTTCTTCATTTTTTTTTAAAAACTCTCCTATTTGGTACATATTTGTTGTTAGGCAACTATTCAACAATATAGCATATGTCATTCTACATATATATTATATTCTTATCCATTGTTACTATATACTACATACTATTCGCCATATCTACCAAAGTTATTTACATATTTTGACGAAATAAAGCTCAAATTGAAGGGCAAACCCATCCATTTTGTACGGTTGCGTTACAGGTCCTTTGCCCTTGAAGAAACGTTAAAATTTTCCTTATAACGTTTGTTTCTGTTTTTTAGTTTTTTCAAAATAAAACAGATTCGATTCCATTATATGTGGCTTTGACACACCATACTATGGTTAACGAATGCTAAAAGAGGAATATGTTACTGTGCCATTCAGAAGTACATACAGGGCATTCGTTAATATATGCAATTTCTTCACATTTTGAAAACCAAGTTAAACTTTCTGTACTACAAAGCTGAATTTTGCATCACCCTGTATATTTTTTACAAATCTCAACCAAATATGCTAACTAAATGTTCTACACATCATGATGGGAAAATAAATGCACAAATTACTACAAATTGCACTAAAAAATGAACGTAGTACCTGTTGCTTTAGAAGAAATAGTTAACCCTCTCACGGCTGATGAGACCACGTGACACTCGTTGTAACTGGAAAATGTATGGCTTCAACCACTAATTTCTTCATTTTTTTTAAAAAACTCTCCTATTTGGTACATATATGTTGTTAGGCAACTATTCAACAATATAGCATATGTCATTCTACATATATATTATATTCTTATCCATTGTTACTATATACTACATACTATTCGCCATATCTACCAAAGTTATTTACATATTTTGACGAAATAAAGCTCAAATTGAAGGGCAAACCCATCCATTTTGTACGGTTGCGTTACAGGTCCTTTGCCCTTGAAGAAACGTTAAAATTTTCCTTATAACGTTTGTTTCTGTTTTTTAGTTTTTTCAAAATAAAACAGATTCGATTCCATTATATGTGGCTTTGACACACCATACTATGGTTAACGAATGCTAAAAGAGGAATATGTTACTGTGCCATTCAGAAGTACATACAGGGCATTCGTTAATATATGCAATTTCTTCACATTTTGAAAACCAAGTTAAACTTTCTGTACTACAAAGCTGAATTTTGCATCACCCTGTATATTTTTTACAAATCTCAACCAAATATGCTAACTAAATGTTCTACACATCATGATGGGAAAATAAATGCACAAATTACTACAAATTGCACTAAAAAATGAACGTAGTACCTGTTGCTTTAGAAGAAATAGTTAACCCTCTCACGGCTGATGAGACCACGTGACACTCGTTGTAACTGGAAAATGTATGGCTTCAACCACTAATTTCTTCATTTTTTTTAAAAAACTCTCCTATTTGGTACATATATGTTGTTAGGCAACTATTCAACAATATAGCATATGTCATTCTACATATATATTATATTCTTATCCATTGTTACTATATACTACATACTATTCGCCATATCTCCCAAAGTTATTTACATATTTTGACGAAATAAAGCTCAAATTGAAGGGCAAACCCATCCATTTTGTACGGTTGCGTTACAGGTCCTTTGTCCTTGAAGAAACATTAAAATTCCTCTTATAACGTTTGTTTCTCTTTTTTAGTTTTTTCAAAATAAAACAGATTCGATTCCATTATATGTGGCTTTGACACACCATACTGTGGTTAACGAATGATAAAAGAGGAATATGTTACTGTGCCATTCAGAAGTACATACAGGGCATTCGTTAATGTATGCAATTTCCTCACATTTTGAAAACCAAGTTAAACTTTCTGTACTACAAACCTGAATTTTGCATCACCCTGTATATTTTTTACAAATCTCAACCAAATATGCTAACTAAATGTTCTACACATCATGATGGGAAAATAAATGCACAAATTACTACAAATTGCACTAAAAAATGAACGTAGTACCTGTTGCTTTAGAAGAAATAGTTAACCCTCTCACGGCTGATGAGACCACGTGACACTCGTTGTAACTGGAAAATGTATGGCTTCAACCACTAATTTCTTCAATTTTTAAAAAACTTTCCTATTTGGTATATATAAGTTGTTAGGCAACTATTCAACAATATAGCATATGTCATTCTACATATATATTATATTATTAATCATTGTTACTATATACTACATACTATTCGCCATATCTTCCAAACTTATTTACATATTTTGACGAAATAAAGTTAAAATTGAAGAGGAAACCCCTCCATTTTGTCCTGTTGCGATAAGGGTCCTTTGCCCTTGAAGAAACATTAAAATTCCTCTTATAACGTTTATTTCTCATTTTTAGTTTTTCCAAATTAACCTTTATTTTACCGTTTGTCAGTACACTGCCAGAATAGTAAAACCGTTCTTTCCCGCATGTCACTGTAGTGACACAGGCGAAAGGTCTACTTTGACCCGCAAACACACCGGTTGAGAACCAACGTTTTTGGTTCCTTTCACTATGGACTATCTCTTCATACAATAAGGCACATCATTTAAAAAAAAATATGTGTGCTCCCGGGTCAAAGTAAACCTTTCGCCTGTGTCAGTACAGTGACACGCGGGAAAGAACGGATTTACTATTTTGGCAGTGTAGTGACAGCCGTAAAATAAAGGTTAAAACAGATTCGATTCCATTATATGTGGCTTTGACACACCATACTGTGCTTAACGAATGATAACAGAGGAATATGTTACTGTGCCATTCAGAAGTACATACAGGGCATTCGTTAATATATGCACTTTCTTCACATTTTGAAAACCAATTTATACTTTCTGTACTCAAAGCTGAATTTTGCATCACCCTGTATATTTTTTACAAATCTCAACCAAATATGCTAACTAAATGTTCTACACATCATGATGGGAAAATGAATGCACAAATTACTACAAATTGCACTAAAAAATGAACGTAGTACCTGTTTCTTTAGAAGAAATAGTTAACCCTCTCATGGCTGATGAGACCACGTGACACTCGTTGTAACTGGAAAATGTATGGCTTCAACCACTAATTTCTTCAATTTTTTTTAAAAACTCTCCTATTTGGTACATATATGTTGTTAGGCAACTATTCAACAATATAGCATATGTCATTCTACATATATATTATATTCTTATCCATTGTTACTATATACTACATACTATTCGCCATATCTCCCAAAGTTATTTACATATTTTGACGAAATAAAGCTCAAATTGAAGGGCAAACCCATCCATTTTGTACGGTTGCGTTACAGGTCCTTTGTCGTTGAAGAAACATTAAAATTCCTCTTATAACGTTTGTTTCTCTTTTTTAGTTTTTTCAAAATAAAACAGATTCGATTCCATTATATGTGGCTTTGACACACCATACTATGGTTAACGAATAATAAAAGAGGAATATGTTACTGTGCCATTCAGAAGTACATACAGGGCATTCGTTAATATATGCACTTTCTTCACATTTTGAAAACCAAGTTAAACTTTCTGTACTACAAAGCTGAATTTTGCATCACCCTGTATATTTTTTCCAAATCTCAACCAAATATGCTAACTAAATTTTCTACACGTCATCATGGGAAACTAATGCACAAATTACTACAAACTGCACTAAAAAATGAACGTAGTACCTGTTGCTTTAGAAGAAATATTTAACCCTCTCACGGCTGATGAGACCACGTGACACTCGTTGTAACTGGAAAATACAAGGCTTCAACCACTAATTTCTTCAATTTTTTTAAAAAAAACTCTCCTATTTGGTATATATGTTGTTAGGCAACTATTCAACAATATATCATATGTCATTCTACATATATATTATATTGTTATCCATTGTTACTATGTACTACATACTATTCCCCATATCTCCCAAACCTATTTACATATTTTGACAAAATAAGGCTCAAATTGAAGAGCAAAGCCCTCCATTTTGTACGGTTGCGATAAAGGTCCTTTGCCCTTGAAGAAACGTTAAAATTCCTCTAATAACGTTTGTTTCTGTTTTTTAGTTTTTTCAAAATAAAACAGATTCGATTCCATTATATGTGGCTTTGACACACCATACTGTGGTTAACGAATGGTAAAAGAGGAATATGTTACTGTGCCATTCAGAAGTACATACAGGGCATTCGTTAATATATGCAATTTCTTCACATTTTGAAAACCAAGTTAAACTTTCTGTACTACAAAGCTGAATTTTGCATCACCCTGTATATTTTTTACAAATCTCAACCAAATATGCTAACTAAATGTTCTACACATCATCATGGGAAAATAAATGCACAAATTACTACAAATTGCACTAAAAAATGAACGTAGTACCTGTTTCTTTAGAAGAAATAGTTAACCCTCTCATGGCTGATGAGACCACGTGACACTCGTTCTAACTGGAAAATGTATGGCTTCAACCACTAATTTCTTCAATTTTTTTTAAAAACTCTCCTATTTGGTACATATATGTTGTTAGGCAACTATTCAACAATATAGCATATGTCATTCTACATATATATTATATTCTTATCCATTGTTACTATATACTACATACTATTCGCCATATCTCCCAAATTTATTTACATATTTTGACGAAATAAAGCTCAAATTGAAGGGCAAACCCATCCATTTTGTACGGTTGCGTTACAGGTCCTTTGTCGTTGAAGAAACATTAAAATTCCTCTTATAACGTTTGTTTCTCTTTTTTAGTTTTTTCAAAATAAAACAGATTCGATTCCATTATATGTGGCTTTGACACACCATACTATGTTTAACGAATGATAAAAGAGGAATATGTTACTGTGCCATTCAGAAGTACATACAGGGCATTCGTTAATATATGCACTTTCTTCACATTTTGAAAACCAAGTTAAACTTTCTGTACTACAAAGCTGAATTTTGCATCACCCTGTATATTTTTTACAAATCTCAACCAATTATGCTAACTAAATTTTCTACACGTCATCATGGGAAACTAATGCACAAATTACTACAAACTGCACTAAAAAATGAACGTAGTACCTGTTGCTTTAGAAGAAATAATTAACCCTCTCACGGCTGATGAGACCACGTGACACTCGTTGTAACTGGAAAATGTATGGCTTCAACCACTAATTTCTTCAATTTTTAAAAAACTTTCCTATTTGGTATATATATGTTGTTAGGCAACTATTCAACAATATAGCATATGTCATTCTACATATATATTATATTATTAATCATTGTTACTATATACTACATACTATTCGCCATATCTTCCAAACTTATTTACATATTTTGACGAAATAAAGCTAAAATTGAAGAGGAAACCCCTCCATTTTGTCCTGTTGCGATAAGGGTCCTTTGCCCTTGAAGAAACATTAAAATTCCTCTTATAACGTTTATTTCTCTTTTTTAGTTTTTCCAAATTAACCTTTATTTTACCGTTTGTCAGTACACTGCCAGAATAGTAAAACCGTTCTTTCCCGCATGTCACTGTAGTGACACAGGCGAAAGGTCTACTTTGACCCGCAAACACACCGGTTGAGAACCAACGTTTTTGGTTCCTTTCACTATGGACTATCTCTTCATACAATAAGGCACATCATTTAAAAAAAAAATATGTGTGCTCCCGGGTCAAAGTAAACCTTTCGCCTGTGTCAGTACAGTGACACGCGGGAAAGAACGGATTTACTATTTTGGCAGTGTAGTGACAGCCGTAAAATAAAGGTTAAAACAGATTCGATTCCATTATATGTGGCTTTGACACACCATACTGTGCTTAACGAATGATAACAGAGGAATATGTTACTGTGCCATTCAGAAGTACATACAGGGCATTCGTTAATATATGCACTTTCTTCACATTTTGAAAACCAATTTATACTTTCTGTACTCAAAGCTGAATTTTGCATCACCCTGTATATTTTTTACAAATCTCAACCAAATATGCTAACTAAATGTTCTACACATCATGATGGGAAAATGAATGCACAAATTACTACAAATTGCACTAAAAAATGAACGTAGTACCTGTTTCTTTAGAAGAAATAGTTAACCCTCTCATGGCTGATGAGACCACGTGACACTCGTTGTAACTGGAAAATGTATGGCTTCAACCACTAATTTCTTCAATTTTTTTTTAAAAACTCTCCTATTTGGTATATATATGTTGTTAGGCAACTATTCAACAATATAGCATATGTCATTCTACATATATATTATATTCTTATCCATTGTTACTATATACTACATACTATTCGCCATATCTCCCAAAGTTATTTACATATTTTGACGAAATAAAGCTCAAATTGAAGGGCAAACCCATCCATTTTGTACGGTTGCGTTACAGGTCCTTTGTCGTTGAAGAAACATTAAAATTCCTCTTATAACGTTTGTTTCTCTTTTTTAGTTTTTTTCAAAATAAAACAGATTCGATTCCATTATATGTGGCTTTGACACACCATACTATGGTTAACGAATAATAAAAGAGGAATATGTTACTGTGCCATTCAGAAGTACATACAGGGCATTCGTTAATATATGCACTTTCTTCACATTTTGAAAACCAAGTTAAACTTTCTGTACTACAAAGCTGAATTTTGCATCACCCTGTATATTTTTTCCAAATCTCAACCAAATATGCTAACTAAATTTTCTACACGCCATCATGGGAAACTAATGCACAAATTACTACAAACTGCACTAAAAAATGAACGTAGTACCTGTTGCTTTAGAAGAAATAGTTAACCCTCTCACGGCTGATGAGACCACGTGACACTCGTTGTAACTGGAAAATGTATGGCTTCAACCACTAATTTCTTCAATTTTTAAAAAACTTTCCTATTTGGTATATATATGTTGTTAGGCAACTATTCAACAATATAGCATATGTCATTCTACATATATATTATATTCTTATCCATTGTTACTATATACTACATACTATTCGCCATATCTACCAAAGTTATTTACATATTTTGACGAAATAAAGCTCAAATTGAAGGGCAAACCCATCCATTTTGTACGTTTGCGTTACAGGTCCTTTGCCCTTGAACAAACGTTAAAATTTTCCTTATAACGTTTGTTTCTGTTTTTTAGTTTTTTCAAAATAAAACAGATTCGATTCCATTATATGTGGCTTTGACACACCATACTATGGTTAACGAATGCTAAAAGAGGAATATGTTACTGTGCCATTCAGAAGTACATACAGGGCATTCGTTAATATATGCAATTTCTTCACATTTTGAAAACCAAGTTAAACTTTCTGTACTACAAAGCTGAATTTTGCATCACCCTGTATATTTTTTACAAATCTCAACCAAATATGCTAACTAAATGTTCTACACATCATGATGGGAAAATAAATGCACAAATTACTACAAATTGCACTAAAAAATGAACGTAGTACCTGTTGCTTTAGAAGAAATAGTTAACCCTCTCACGGCTGATGAGACCACGTGACACTCGTTGTAACTGGAAAATGTATGGCTTCAACCACTAATTTCTTCATTTTTTTAAAAAACTCTCCTATTTGGTACATATATGTTGTTAGGCAACTATTCAACAATATAGCATATGTCATTCTACATATATATTATATTCTTATCCATTGTTACTATATACTACATACTATTCGCCATATCTCCCAAAGTTATTTACATATTTTGACGAAATAAAGCTAAAATTGAAGAGGAAACCCATCCACTTTGTCCTGTTGCGATAAGGATCCTTTGCCCTTGAAGAAACGTTAAAATTTTCCTTATAACGTTTGTTTCTGTTTTTTAGTTTTTTCAAAATAAAACAGATTCGATTCCATTATATGTGGCTTTGACACACCATACTGTGGTTAACGAATGATAAAAGAGGAATATGTTACTGTGCCATTCAGAAGTACATACAGGGCATTCGTTAATATATGCAATTTCTTCACATTTTGAAAACCAAGTTAAACTTTCTGTACTACAAAGCTGAATTTTGCATCACCCTGTATATTTTTTACAAATCTCAACCAAATATGCTAACTAAATGTTCTACACATCATCATGGGAAAATAAATGCACAAATTACTACAAATTGCACTAAAAAATGAACGTAGTACCTGTTGCTTTAGAAGAAATAGTTAACCCTCTCACGGCTGATGAGACCACGTGACACTCGTTGTAACTGGAAAATGTATGACTTCAACCACTAATTTCTTCAATTTTTAAAAAACTTTCCTATTTGGTATATATATGTTGTTAGGCAACTATTCAACAATATAGCATATGTCATTCTACATATATATTATGCTATTAATCATTGTTACTATATACTACATACTATTCGCCATATCTTCCAAACTTATTTACATATTTTGACAAAATAAAGCTAAAATTGAAGAGGAAACACCTCCACTTTGTCCTGTTGCGATAAGGGTCCTTTGCCCTTGAAGGAACATTAAAATTCCTCTTATAACGTTTGTTTCTCTTTTTTAGTTTTTTCAAAATAAAACAGATTCGATTCCATTATATGTGGCTTTGACACACCATACTGTGGTTAACGAATGATAAAAGAGGAATATGTTACTGTGCCATTCAGAAGTACATACAGGGCATTCGTTAATATATGCAATTTCTTCACATTTTGAAAACCAAGTTAAACTTTCTGTACTACAAACCTGAATTTTGCATCACCCTGTATATTTTTTACAAATCTCAACCAAATATGCTAACTAAATGTTCTACACATCATCATGGGAAAATAAATGCACAAATTACTACAAATTGCACTAAAAAATGAACGTAGTACCTGTTGCTTTAGAAGAAATAGTTAACCCTCTCACGGCTGATGAGACCACGTGACACTCGTTGTAACTGGAAAATGTATGGCTTCAACCACTAATTTCTTCAATTTTTAAAAAACTTTCCTATTTGGTATATATATGTTGTTAGGCAACTATTCAACAATATAGCATATGTCATTCTACATATATATTATATTATTAATCATTGTTACTATATACTACATACTATTCGCCATATCTTCCAAACTTATTTACATATTTTGACGAAATAAAGCTAAAATATAAGAGGAAACCCCTCCACTTTGTCCTGTTGCGATAAGTGTCCTTTGCCCTTGAAGAAACATTAAAATTCCTCTTATAACGTTTGTTTCTGTTTTTTAGTTTTTTCAAAATAAAACAGATTCGATTCCATTATATGTGGCTTTGACACACCATACTGTGCTTAACGAATGATAAAAGAGGAATATGTTACTGTGCCATTCAGAAGTACATACAGGGTATTCGTTAATATATGCACTTTCTTCACATTTTGAAAACCAATTTATACTTACTGTACTACAAAGCTGAATTTTGCATCACCCTGTATATTTTTTCCAAATCTCAACCAAATATGCTAACTAAATGTTCTACACATCATGATGGGAAAATAAATGCACAAATTACTACAAATTGCACTAAAAAATGAACGTAGTACCTGTTGCTTTAGAAGAAATAGTGAACCCTCTCACGGCTGATGAGACCACGTGACACTCGTTGTAATTGGAAAATGTATGGCTTCAACCACTAATTTCTTCATTTTTTTTTAAAAACTCTCCTATTTGGTACATATTTGTTGTTAGGCAACTATTCAACAATATAGCATATGTCATTCTACATATATATTATATTCTTATCCATTGTTACTATATACTACATACTATTCGCCATATCTACCAAAGTTATTTACATATTTTGACGAAATAAAGCTCAAATTGAAGGGCAAACCCATCCATTTTGTACGGTTGCGTTACAGGTCCTTTGCCCTTGAAGAAACGTTAAAATTTTCCTTATAACGTTTGTTTCTGTTTTTTAGTTTTTTCAAAATAAAACAGATTCGATTCCATTATATGTGGCTTTGACACACCATACTATGGTTAACGAATGCTAAAAGAGGAATATGTTACTGTGCCATTCAGAAGTACATACAGGGCATTCGTTAATATATGCAATTTCTTCACATTTTGAAAACCAAGTTAAACTTTCTGTACTACAAAGCTGAATTTTGCATCACCCTGTATATTTTTTACAAATCTCAACCAAATATGCTAACTAAATGTTCTACACATCATGATGGGAAAATAAATGCACAAATTACTACAAATTGCACTAAAAAATGAACGTAGTACCTGTTGCTTTAGAAGAAATAGTTAACCCTCTCACGGCTGATGAGACCACGTGACACTCGTTGTAACTGGAAAATGTATGGCTTCAACCACTAATTTCTTCATTTTTTTTAAAAAACTCTCCTATTTGGTACATATATGTTGTTAGGCAACTATTCAACAATATAGCATATGTCATTCTACATATATATTATATTCTTATCCATTGTTACTATATACTACATACTATTCGCCATATCTACCAAAGTTATTTACATATTTTGACGAAATAAAGCTCAAATTGAAGGGCAAACCCATCCATTTTGTACGGTTGCGTTACAGGTCCTTTGCCCTTGAAGAAACGTTAAAATTTTCCTTATAACGTTTGTTTCTGTTTTTTAGTTTTTTCAAAATAAAACAGATTCGATTCCATTATATGTGGCTTTGACACACCATACTATGGTTAACGAATGCTAAAAGAGGAATATGTTACTGTGCCATTCAGAAGTACATACAGGGCATTCGTTAATATATGCAATTTCTTCACATTTTGAAAACCAAGTTAAACTTTCTGTACTACAAAGCTGAATTTTGCATCACCCTGTATATTTTTTACAAATCTCAACCAAATATGCTAACTAAATGTTCTACACATCATGATGGGAAAATAAATGCACAAATTACTACAAATTGCACTAAAAAATGAACGTAGTACCTGTTGCTTTAGAAGAAATAGTTAACCCTCTCACGGCTGATGAGACCACGTGACACTCGTTGTAACTGGAAAATGTATGGCTTCAACCACTAATTTCTTCATTTTTTTTAAAAAACTCTCCTATTTGGTACATATATGTTGTTAGGCAACTATTCAACAATATAGCATATGTCATTCTACATATATATTATATTCTTATCCATTGTTACTATATACTACATACTATTCGCCATATCTCCCAAAGTTATTTACATATTTTGACGAAATAAAGCTCAAATTGAAGGGCAAACCCATCCATTTTGTACGGTTGCGTTACAGGTCCTTTGTCCTTGAAGAAACATTAAAATTCCTCTTATAACGTTTGTTTCTCTTTTTTAGTTTTTTCAAAATAAAACAGATTCGATTCCATTATATGTGGCTTTGACACACCATACTGTGGTTAACGAATGATAAAAGAGGAATATGTTACTGTGCCATTCAGAAGTACATACAGGGCATTCGTTAATGTATGCAATTTCCTCACATTTTGAAAACCAAGTTAAACTTTCTGTACTACAAACCTGAATTTTGCATCACCCTGTATATTTTTTACAAATCTCAACCAAATATGCTAACTAAATGTTCTACACATCATGATGGGAAAATAAATGCACAAATTACTACAAATTGCACTAAAAAATGAACGTAGTACCTGTTGCTTTAGAAGAAATAGTTAACCCTCTCACGGCTGATGAGACCACGTGACACTCGTTGTAACTGGAAAATGTATGGCTTCAACCACTAATTTCTTCAATTTTTAAAAAACTTTCCTATTTGGTATATATAAGTTGTTAGGCAACTATTCAACAATATAGCATATGTCATTCTACATATATATTATATTATTAATCATTGTTACTATATACTACATACTATTCGCCATATCTTCCAAACTTATTTACATATTTTGACGAAATAAAGTTAAAATTGAAGAGGAAACCCCTCCATTTTGTCCTGTTGCGATAAGGGTCCTTTGCCCTTGAAGAAACATTAAAATTCCTCTTATAACGTTTATTTCTCATTTTTAGTTTTTCCAAATTAACCTTTATTTTACCGTTTGTCAGTACACTGCCAGAATAGTAAAACCGTTCTTTCCCGCATGTCACTGTAGTGACACAGGCGAAAGGTCTACTTTGACCCGCAAACACACCGGTTGAGAACCAACGTTTTTGGTTCCTTTCACTATGGACTATCTCTTCATACAATAAGGCACATCATTTAAAAAAAAATATGTGTGCTCCCGGGTCAAAGTAAACCTTTCGCCTGTGTCAGTACAGTGACACGCGGGAAAGAACGGATTTACTATTTTGGCAGTGTAGTGACAGCCGTAAAATAAAGGTTAAAACAGATTCGATTCCATTATATGTGGCTTTGACACACCATACTGTGCTTAACGAATGATAACAGAGGAATATGTTACTGTGCCATTCAGAAGTACATACAGGGCATTCGTTAATATATGCACTTTCTTCACATTTTGAAAACCAATTTATACTTTCTGTACTCAAAGCTGAATTTTGCATCACCCTGTATATTTTTTACAAATCTCAACCAAATATGCTAACTAAATGTTCTACACATCATGATGGGAAAATGAATGCACAAATTACTACAAATTGCACTAAAAAATGAACGTAGTACCTGTTTCTTTAGAAGAAATAGTTAACCCTCTCATGGCTGATGAGACCACGTGACACTCGTTGTAACTGGAAAATGTATGGCTTCAACCACTAATTTCTTCAATTTTTTTTAAAAACTCTCCTATTTGGTACATATATGTTGTTAGGCAACTATTCAACAATATAGCATATGTCATTCTACATATATATTATATTCTTATCCATTGTTACTATATACTACATACTATTCGCCATATCTCCCAAAGTTATTTACATATTTTGACGAAATAAAGCTCAAATTGAAGGGCAAACCCATCCATTTTGTACGGTTGCGTTACAGGTCCTTTGTCCTTGAAGAAACATTAAAATTCCTCTTATAACGTTTGTTTCTCTTTTTTAGTTTTTTCAAAATAAAACAGATTCGATTCCATTATATGTGGCTTTGACACACCATACTATGGTTAACGAATAATAAAAGAGGAATATGTTACTGTGCCATTCAGAAGTACATACAGGGCATTCGTTAATATATGCACTTTCTTCACATTTTGAAAACCAAGTTAAACTTTCTGTACTACAAAGCTGAATTTTGCATCACCCTGTATATTTTTTCCAAATCTCAACCAAATATGCTAACTAAATTTTCTACACGTCATCATGGGAAACTAATGCACAAATTACTACAAACTGCACTAAAAAATGAACGTAGTACCTGTTGCTTTAGAAGAAATATTTAACCCTCTCACGGCTGATGAGACCACGTGACACTCGTTGTAACTGGAAAATACAAGGCTTCAACCACTAATTTCTTCAATTTTTTTAAAAAAAACTCTCCTATTTGGTATATATGTTGTTAGGCAACTATTCAACAATATATCATATGTCATTCTACATATATATTATATTGTTATCCATTGTTACTATGTACTACATACTATTCCCCATATCTCCCAAACCTATTTACATATTTTGACAAAATAAGGCTCAAATTGAAGAGCAAAGCCCTCCATTTTGTACGGTTGCGATAAAGGTCCTTTGCCCTTGAAGAAACGTTAAAATTCCTCTAATAACGTTTGTTTCTGTTTTTTAGTTTTTTCAAAATAAAACAGATTCGATTCCATTATATGTGGCTTTGACACACCATACTGTGGTTAACGAATGGTAAAAGAGGAATATGTTACTGTGCCATTCAGAAGTACATACAGGGCATTCGTTAATATATGCAATTTCTTCACATTTTGAAAACCAAGTTAAACTTTCTGTACTACAAAGCTGAATTTTGCATCACCCTGTATATTTTTTACAAATCTCAACCAAATATGCTAACTAAATGTTCTACACATCATCATGGGAAAATAAATGCACAAATTACTACAAATTGCACTAAAAAATGAACGTAGTACCTGTTTCTTTAGAAGAAATAGTTAACCCTCTCATGGCTGATGAGACCACGTGACACTCGTTCTAACTGGAAAATGTATGGCTTCAACCACTAATTTCTTCAATTTTTTTTAAAAACTCTCCTATTTGGTACATATATGTTGTTAGGCAACTATTCAACAATATAGCATATGTCATTCTACATATATATTATATTCTTATCCATTGTTACTATATACTACATACTATTCGCCATATCTCCCAAATTTATTTACATATTTTGACGAAATAAAGCTCAAATTGAAGGGCAAACCCATCCATTTTGTACGGTTGCGTTACAGGTCCTTTGTCGTTGAAGAAACATTAAAATTCCTCTTATAACGTTTGTTTCTCTTTTTTAGTTTTTTCAAAATAAAACAGATTCGATTCCATTATATGTGGCTTTGACACACCATACTATGTTTAACGAATGATAAAAGAGGAATATGTTACTGTGCCATTCAGAAGTACATACAGGGCATTCGTTAATATATGCACTTTCTTCACATTTTGAAAACCAAGTTAAACTTTCTGTACTACAAAGCTGAATTTTGCATCACCCTGTATATTTTTTACAAATCTCAACCAATTATGCTAACTAAATTTTCTACACGTCATCATGGGAAACTAATGCACAAATTACTACAAACTGCACTAAAAAATGAACGTAGTACCTGTTGCTTTAGAAGAAATAATTAACCCTCTCACGGCTGATGAGACCACGTGACACTCGTTGTAACTGGAAAATGTATGGCTTCAACCACTAATTTCTTCAATTTTTAAAAAACTTTCCTATTTGGTATATATATGTTGTTAGGCAACTATTCAACAATATAGCATATGTCATTCTACATATATATTATATTATTAATCATTGTTACTATATACTACATACTATTCGCCATATCTTCCAAACTTATTTACATATTTTGACGAAATAAAGCTAAAATTGAAGAGGAAACCCCTCCATTTTGTCCTGTTGCGATAAGGGTCCTTTGCCCTTGAAGAAACATTAAAATTCCTCTTATAACGTTTATTTCTCTTTTTTAGTTTTTCCAAATTAACCTTTATTTTACCGTTTGTCAGTACACTGCCAGAATAGTAAAACCGTTCTTTCCCGCATGTCACTGTAGTGACACAGGCGAAAGGTCTACTTTGACCCGCAAACACACCGGTTGAGAACCAACGTTTTTGGTTCCTTTCACTATGGACTATCTCTTCATACAATAAGGCACATCATTTAAAAAAAAAATATGTGTGCTCCCGGGTCAAAGTAAACCTTTCGCCTGTGTCAGTACAGTGACACGCGGGAAAGAACGGATTTACTATTTTGGCAGTGTAGTGACAGCCGTAAAATAAAGGTTAAAACAGATTCGATTCCATTATATGTGGCTTTGACACACCATACTGTGCTTAACGAATGATAACAGAGGAATATGTTACTGTGCCATTCAGAAGTACATACAGGGCATTCGTTAATATATGCACTTTCTTCACATTTTGAAAACCAATTTATACTTTCTGTACTCAAAGCTGAATTTTGCATCACCCTGTATATTTTTTACAAATCTCAACCAAATATGCTAACTAAATGTTCTACACATCATGATGGGAAAATGAATGCACAAATTACTACAAATTGCACTAAAAAATGAACGTAGTACCTGTTTCTTTAGAAGAAATAGTTAACCCTCTCATGGCTGATGAGACCACGTGACACTCGTTGTAACTGGAAAATGTATGGCTTCAACCACTAATTTCTTCAATTTTTTTTTAAAAACTCTCCTATTTGGTATATATATGTTGTTAGGCAACTATTCAACAATATAGCATATGTCATTCTACATATATATTATATTCTTATCCATTGTTACTATATACTACATACTATTCGCCATATCTCCCAAAGTTATTTACATATTTTGACGAAATAAAGCTCAAATTGAAGGGCAAACCCATCCATTTTGTACGGTTGCGTTACAGGTCCTTTGTCGTTGAAGAAACATTAAAATTCCTCTTATAACGTTTGTTTCTCTTTTTTAGTTTTTTTCAAAATAAAACAGATTCGATTCCATTATATGTGGCTTTGACACACCATACTATGGTTAACGAATAATAAAAGAGGAATATGTTACTGTGCCATTCAGAAGTACATACAGGGCATTCGTTAATATATGCACTTTCTTCACATTTTGAAAACCAAGTTAAACTTTCTGTACTACAAAGCTGAATTTTGCATCACCCTGTATATTTTTTCCAAATCTCAACCAAATATGCTAACTAAATTTTCTACACGCCATCATGGGAAACTAATGCACAAATTACTACAAACTGCACTAAAAAATGAACGTAGTACCTGTTGCTTTAGAAGAAATAGTTAACCCTCTCACGGCTGATGAGACCACGTGACACTCGTTGTAACTGGAAAATGTATGGCTTCAACCACTAATTTCTTCAATTTTTAAAAAACTTTCCTATTTGGTATATATATGTTGTTAGGCAACTATTCAACAATATAGCATATGTCATTCTACATATATATTATATTCTTATCCATTGTTACTATATACTACATACTATTCGCCATATCTACCAAAGTTATTTACATATTTTGACGAAATAAAGCTCAAATTGAAGGGCAAACCCATCCATTTTGTACGTTTGCGTTACAGGTCCTTTGCCCTTGAACAAACGTTAAAATTTTCCTTATAACGTTTGTTTCTGTTTTTTAGTTTTTTCAAAATAAAACAGATTCGATTCCATTATATGTGGCTTTGACACACCATACTATGGTTAACGAATGCTAAAAGAGGAATATGTTACTGTGCCATTCAGAAGTACATACAGGGCATTCGTTAATATATGCAATTTCTTCACATTTTGAAAACCAAGTTAAACTTTCTGTACTACAAAGCTGAATTTTGCATCACCCTGTATATTTTTTACAAATCTCAACCAAATATGCTAACTAAATGTTCTACACATCATGATGGGAAAATAAATGCACAAATTACTACAAATTGCACTAAAAAATGAACGTAGTACCTGTTGCTTTAGAAGAAATAGTTAACCCTCTCACGGCTGATGAGACCACGTGACACTCGTTGTAACTGGAAAATGTATGGCTTCAACCACTAATTTCTTCATTTTTTTAAAAAACTCTCCTATTTGGTACATATATGTTGTTAGGCAACTATTCAACAATATAGCATATGTCATTCTACATATATATTATATTCTTATCCATTGTTACTATATACTACATACTATTCGCCATATCTCCCAAAGTTATTTACATATTTTGACGAAATAAAGCTAAAATTGAAGAGG
Organism: Thermobia domestica; assembly: GCF_964235325.1. NCBI lineage: Eukaryota > Metazoa > Arthropoda > Insecta > Zygentoma > Lepismatidae > Thermobia > Thermobia domestica. Next base: position 29,491 of record NW_027656825.1, read on the forward strand.
AAACCCATCCACTTTGTCCTGTTGCGATAAGGATCCTTTGCCCTTGAAGAAACGTTAAAATTTTCCTTATAACGTTTGTTTCTGTTTTTTAGTTTTTTCAAAATAAAACAGATTCGATTCCATTATATGTGGCTTTGACACACCATACTGTGGTTAACGAATGATAAAAGAGGAATATGTTACTGTGCCATTCAGAAGTACATACAGGGCATTCGTTAATATATGCAATTTCTTCACATTTTGAAAACCAAGTTAAACTTTCTGTACTACAAAGCTGAATTTTGCATCACCCTGTATATTTTTTACAAATCTCAACCAAATATGCTAACTAAATGTTCTACACATCATCATGGGAAAATAAATGCACAAATTACTACAAATTGCACTAAAAAATGAACGTAGTACCTGTTGCTTTAGAAGAAATAGTTAACCCTCTCACGGCTGATGAGACCACGTGACACTCGTTGTAACTGGAAAATGTATGACTTCAACCACTAATTTCTTCAATTTTTAAAAAACTTTCCTATTTGGTATATATATGTTGTTAGGCAACTATTCAACAATATAGCATATGTCATTCTACATATATATTATGCTATTAATCATTGTTACTATATACTACATACTATTCGCCATATCTTCCAAACTTATTTACATATTTTGACAAAATAAAGCTAAAATTGAAGAGGAAACACCTCCACTTTGTCCTGTTGCGATAAGGGTCCTTTGCCCTTGAAGGAACATTAAAATTCCTCTTATAACGTTTGTTTCTCTTTTTTAGTTTTTTCAAAATAAAACAGATTCGATTCCATTATATGTGGCTTTGACACACCATACTGTGGTTAACGAATGATAAAAGAGGAATATGTTACTGTGCCATTCAGAAGTACATACAGGGCATTCGTTAATATATGCACTTTCTTCACATTTTGAAAACCAATTTATACTTTCTGTACTCAAAGCTGAATTTTGCATCACCCTGTATATTTTTTACAAATCTCAACCAAATATGCTAACTAAATGTTCTACACATCATGATGGGAAAATAAATGCACAAATTACTACAAATTGCACTAAAAATGAACGTAGTACCTGTTGCTTTAGAAGAAATAGTTAACCCTCTCACGGCTGATGAGACCACGTGACACTCGTTGTAACTGGAAAATGTATGGCTTCAACCACTAAATTCTTAATTTTTTTTAAAAACTCTCCGATCTGGTACATATTTGTTGTTAGGCAACTATTCAACAATATAGCATATGTCATTCTACATATATATTATATTCTTATCCATTGTTACTATATACTACATACTATTCGCCATATCTCCCAAAGTTATTTACATATTTTGACGAAATAAAGCTCAAATTGAAGGGCAAACCCATCCATTTTGTACTCTTGCGTTACAGGTCCTTTGTCCTTGAAGAAACATTAAAATTCCTCTTATAACGTTTGTTTCTCTTTTTTAGTTTTTTCAAAATAAAACAGATTCGATTCCATTATATGTGGCTTTGACACACCATACTATGGTTAACGAATAATAAAAGAGGAATATGTTACTGTGCCATTCAGAAGTACATACAGGGCATTCGTTAATATATGCACTTTCTTCACATTTTGAAAACCAAGTTAAACTTTCTGTACTACAAAGCTGAATTTTGCATCACCCTGTATATTTTTTCCAAATCTCAACCAAATATGCTAACTAAATTTTCTACACGTCATCATGGGAAACTAATGCACAAATTACTACAAACTGCACTAAAAAATGAACGTAGTACCTGTTGCTTTAGAAGAAATAGTTAACCCTCTCACGGCTGATGAGACCACGTGACACTCGTTGTAACTGGAAAATGTATGGCTTCAACCACTAATTTCTTCAATTTTTAAAAAACTTTCCTATTTGGTATACATATGTTGTTAGGCAACTATTCAACAATATAGCATATGTAATTCTACATATATATTATATTATTAATCATTGTTACTATATACTACATACTATTCGCCATATCTTCCAAACTTATTTACATATTTTGACGAAATAAAGCTAAAATTGAAGAGGAAACCCCTCCATTTTGTCCTGTTGCGATAAGGGTCCTTTGCCCTTGAAGAAACATTAAAATTCCTCTTATAACGTTTATTTCTCTTTTTTAGTTTTTTCAAAATAAAACAGATTCGATTCCATTATATGTGGCTTTGACACACCATACTGTGCTTAACGAATGATAAAAGAGGAATATGTTACTGTGCCATTCAGAAGTACATACAGGGCATTCGTTAATATATGCACTTTCTTCACATTTTGAAAACCAATTTATACTTTCTGTACTACAAAGCTGAATTTTGCATCACCCTGTATATTTTTTCTAAATCTCAACCAAATATGCTAACTAAATGTTCTACACATCATGATGGGAAAATAAATGCACAAATTACTACAAATTGCACTAAAAAATGAACGTAGTACCTGTTGCTTTAGAAGAAATAGTTAACCCTCTCACGGCTGATGAGACCACGTGACACTCGTTGTAACTGGAAAATGTATGGCTTCAACCACTAATTTCTTCATTTTTTTTAAAAAACTCTCCTATTTGGTACATATTTGTTGTTAGGCAACTATTCAACAATATAGCATATGTCATTCTACATATATATTATATTCTTATCCATTGTTACTATATACTACATACTATTCGCCATATCTACCAAAGTTATTTACATATTTTGACGATATAAAGCTCAAATTGAAGGGCAAACCCATCCATTTTGTACGGTTGCGTTACAGGTCCTTTGCCCTTGAACAAACGTTAAAATTTTCCTTATAACGTTTGTTTCTGTTTTTTAGTTTTTTCAAAATAAAACAGATTCGATTCCATTATATGTGGCTTTGACACACCATACTATGGTTAACGAATGCTAAAAGAGGAATATGTTACTGTGCCATTCAGAAGTACATACAGGGCATTCGTTTATATATGCAATTTCTTCACATTTTGAAAACCAAGTTAAACTTTCTGTACTACAAAGCTGAATTTTGCATCACCCTGTATATTTTTTACAAATCTCAACCAAATATGCTAACTAAATGTTCTACACATCATGATGGGAAAATAAATGCACAAATTACTACAAATTGCACTAAAAAATGAACGTAGTACCTGTTGCTTTAGAAGAAATAGTTAACCCTCTCACGGCTGATGAGACCACGTGACACTCGTTGTAACTGGAAAATGTATGGCTTCAACCACTAATTTCTTCATTTTTTTAAAAAACTCTCCTATTTGGTACATATATGTTGTTAGGCAACTATTCAACAATATAGCATATGTCATTCTACATATATATTATATTCTTATCCATTGTTACTATATACTACATACTATTCGCCATATCTACCAAAGTTATTTACATATTTTGACGAAATAAAGCTCAAATTGAAGGGCAAACCCATCCATTTTGTACGGTTGCGTTACAGGTCCTTTGTCCTTGAAGAAACATTAAAATTCCTCTTATAACGTTTGTTTTTTTTTAGTTTTTTCAAAATAAAACAGATTCGATTCCATTATATGTGGCTTTGACACACCATACTGTGGTTAACGAATGATAAAAGAGGAATATGTTACTGCGCCATTCAGAAGTACATACAGGGCATTCGTTAATATATGCAATTTCTTCACATTTTGAAAACCAAGTTAAACTTTCTGTACTACAAAGCTGAATTTTGCATCACCCTGTATATTTTTTACAAATCTCAACCAAATATGCTAACTAAATGTTCTACACATCATCATGGGAAAATAAATGCTCAAATTACTACAAATTGCACTAAAAAATGAACGTAGTACCTGTTGCTTTAGAAGAAATAGTTAACCCTCTCACGGCTGATGAGACCACGTGACACTCGTTGTAACTGGAAAATGTATGGCTTCAACCACTAATTTCTTCAATTTTTAAAAAACTTTCCTATTTGGTATATATATGTTGTTAGGCAACTATTCAATAATATAGCATATGTCATTCTACATATATATTATGCTATTAATCATTGTTACTATATACTACATACTATTCGCCATATCTTCCAAACTTATTTACATATTTTGACAAAATAAAGCTAAAATTGAAGAGGAAACCCCTCCATTTTGTCCTGTTGCGATAAGGGTCCTTTGCCCTTGAAGGAACATTAAAATTCCTCTTATAACGTTTGTTTCTCTTTTTTAGTTTTTTTCAAAATAAAACAGATTCGATTCCATTATATGTGGCTTTGACACACCATACTGTGGTTAACGAATGATAAAAGAGGAATATGTTACTGTGCCATTCAGAAGTACATACAGGGCATTCGTTAATATATCCACTTTCTTCACATTTAGAAAACCAATTTATACTTTCTGTACTCAAAGCTGAATTTTGCATCACCCTGTATATTTTTTACAAATCTCAACCAAATATGCTAACTAAATGTTCTACACATCATGATGGGAAAATAAATGCACAAATTACTACAAATTGCACTAAAAAATGAACGTAGTACCTGTTGCTTTAGAAGAAATAGTTAACCCTCTCACGGCTGATGAGACCACGTGACACTCGTTGTAACTGGAAAATGTATGGCTTCAACCACTAAATTCTTAATTTTTTTTAAAAACTCTCCTATTTGGTACATATTTGTTGTTAGGCAACTATTCAACAATATAGCATATGTCGTTCTACATATATATTATATTCTTATCCATTGTTACTATATACTACATACTATTCGCCATATCTCGCAAAGTTATTTACATATTTTGACGAAATAAAGCTCAAATTGAAGGGCAAACCCATCCATTTTGTACTCTTGCGTTACAGGTCCTTTGTCCTTGAAGAAACATTAAAATTCCTCTTATAACGTTTGTTTCTCTTTTTTAGTTTTTTCAAAATAAAACAGATTCGATTCCATTATATGTGGCTTTGACACACCATACTATGGTTAACGAATAATAAAAGAGGAATATGTTACTGTGCCATTCAGAAGTACATACAGGGCATTCGTTAATATATGCACTTTCTTCACATTTTGAAAACCAAGTTAAACTTTCTGTACTACAAAGCTGAATTTTGCATCACCCTGTATATTTTTTCCAAATCTCAACCAAATATGCTAACTAAATGTTCTACACATCATGATGGGAAAATAAATGCACAAATTACTACAAATTGCACTAAAAAATGAACGTAGTACCTGTTGCTTTAGAAGAAATAGTTAACCCTCTCACGGCTGATGAGACCACGTGACACTCGTTGTAACTGGAAAATGTATGGCTTCAACCACTAATTTCTTCATTTTTTTTAAAAAACTCTCCTATTTGGTACATATTTGTTGTTAGGCAACTATTCAACAATATAGCATATGTCATTCTACATATATATTATATTCTTATCCATTGTTACTATATACTACATACTATTCGCCATATCTACCAAAGTTATTTACATATTTTGACGAAATAAAGCTCAAATTGAAGGGCAAACCCATCCATTTTGTACGGTTGCGTTACAGGTCCTTTGCCCTTGAACAAACGTTAAAATTTTCCTTATAACGTTTGTTTCTGTTTTTTAGTTTTTTCAAAATAAAACAGATTCGATTCCATTATATGTGGCTTTGACACACCATACTATGGTTAACGAATGCTAAAAGAGGAATATGTTACTGTGCCATTCAGAAGTACATACAGGGCATTCGTTAATATATGCACTTTCTTCACATTTTGAAAACCAATTTATACTTTCTGTACTCAAAGCTGAAATTTGCATCACCCTGTATATTTTTTACAAATCTCAACCATATATGCTAACTAAATGTTCTACACATCATGATGGGAAAATAAATGCACAAATTACTACAAATTGCACTAAAAAATGAACGTAGTACCTGTTGCTTTAGAAGAAATAGTTAACCCTCTCACGGCTGATGAGACCACGTGACACTCGTTGTAACTGGAAAATGTATGGTTTCAACCACTAAATTCTTAATTTTTTTTAAAAACTCTCCTATTTGGTACATATTTGTTGTTAGGCAACTATTCAACAATATAGCATATGTCATTCTACATATATATTATATTCTTATCCATTGTTACTATATACTACATACTATTCGCCATATCTCCCAAAGTTATTTACATATTTTGACGAAATAAAGCTCAAATTGAAGGGCAAACCCATCCATTTTGTACTCTTGCGTTACAGGTCCTTTGTCCTTGAAGAAACATTAAAATTCCTCTTATAACGTTTGTTTCTCTTTTTTAGTTTTTTCAAAATAAAACAGATTCGATTCCATTATATGTGGCTTTGACACACCATACTATGGTTAACGAATAATAAAAGAGGAATATGTTACTGTGCCATTCAGAAGTACATACAGGGCATTCGTTAATATATGCACTTTCTTCACATTTTGAAAACCAAGTTAAACTTTCTGTACTACAAAGCTGAATTTTTCATCACCCTGTATATTTTTTCCAAATCTCAACCAAATATGCTAACTAAATTTTCTACACGTCATCATGGGAAACTAATGCACAAATTACTACAAACTGCACTAAAAAATGAACGTAGTACCTGTTGCTTTAGAAGAAATAGTTAACCCTCTCACGGCTGATGAGACCACGTGACACTCGTTGTAACTGGAAAATGTATGGCTTCAACCACTAATTTCTTCAATTTTTAAAAAACTTTCCTATTTGGTATACATATGTTGTTAGGCAACTATTCAACAATATAGCATATGTAATTCTACATATATATTATATTATTAATCATTGTTACTATATACTACATACTATTCGCCATATCTTCCAAACTTATTTACATATTTTGACGAAATAAAGCTAAAATTGAAGAGGAAACCCCTCCATTTTGTCCTGTTGCGATAAGGGTCCTTTGCCCTTGAAGAAACATTAAAATTCCTCTTATAACGTTTATTTCTCTTTTTTAGTTTTTTCAAAATAAAACAGATTCGATTCCATTATATGTGGCTTTGACACACCATACTGTGCTTAACGAATGATAAAAGAGGAATATGTTACTGTGCCATTCAGAAGTACATACAGGGCATTCGTTAATATATGCACTTTCTTCACATTTTGAAAACCAATTTATACTTTCTGTACTCAAAGCTGAATTTTGCATCACCCTGTATATTTTTTACAAATCTCAACCAAATATGCTAACTAAATGTTCTACACATCATGATGGGAAAATAAATGCACAAATTACTACAAATTGCACTAAAAAATGAACGTAGTACCTGTTGCTTTAGAAGAAATAGTTAACCCTCTCACGGCTGATGAGACCACGTGACACTCGTTGTAACTGGAAAATGTATGGCTTCAACCACTAAATTCTTAATTTTTTTTAAAAACTCTCCTATTTGGTACATATTTGTTGTTAGGCAACTATTCAACAATATAGCATATGTCATTCTACATATATATTATATTCTTATCCATTGTTACTATATACTACACACTATTCGCCATATCTCCCAAAGTTATTTACATATTTTGACGAAATAAAGCTCAAATTGAAGGGCAATCCCATCCATTTTGTACTCTTGCGTTACAGGTCCTTTGTCCTTGAAGAAACATTAAAATTCCTCTTATAACGTTTGTTTCTCTTTTTTAGTTTTTTCAAAATAAAACAGATTCGATTCCATTATATGTGGCTTTGACACACCATACTATGGTTAACGAATAATAAAAGAGGAATATGTTACTGTGCCATTCAGAAGTACATACAGGGCATTCGTTAATATATGCACTTTCTTCACATTTTGAAAACCAAGTTAAACTTTCTGTACTACAAAGCTGAATTTTGCATCACCCTGTATATTTTTTCCAAATCTCAACCAAATATGCTAACTAAATTTTCTACACGTCATCATGGGAAACTAATGCACAAATTACTACAAACTGCACTAAAAAATGAACGTAGTACCTGTTGCTTTAGAAGAAATAGTTAACCCTCTCACGGCTGATGAGACCACGTGACACTCGTTGTAACTGGAAAATGTATGGCTTCAACCACTAATTTCTTCAATTTTTAAAAAACTTTCCTATTTGGTATACATATGTTGTTAGGCAACTATTCAACAATATAGCATATGTAATTCTACATATATATTATATTATTAATCATTGTTACTATATACTACATACTATTCGCCATATCTTCCAAACTTATTTACATATTTTGACGAAATAAAGCTAAAATTGAAGAGGAAACCCCTCCATTTTGTCCTGTTGCGATAAGGGTCCTTTCCCCTTGAAGAAACATTAAAATTCCTCTTATAACGTTTATTTCTCTTTTTTAGTTTTTTCAAAATAAAACAGATTCGATTCCATTATATGTGGCTTTGACACACCATACTGTGCTTAACGAATAATAAAAGAGGAATATGTTACTGTGCCATTCAGAAGTACATACAGGGCATTCGTTAATATATGCACTTTCTTCACATTTTGAAAACCAATTTATACTTTCTGTACTACAAAGCTGAATTTTGCATCACCCTGTATATTTTTTCCAAATCTCAACCAAATATGCTAACTAAATGTTCTACACATCATGATGGGAAAATAAATGCACAAATTACTACAAATTGCACTAAAAAATGAACGTAGTACCTGTTGCTTTAGAAGAAATAGTTAACCCTCTCACGGCTGATGAGACCACGTGACACTCGTTGTAACTGGAAAATGTATGGCTTCAACCACTAATTTCTTCAATTTTTAAAAAACTTTCCTATTTGGTACATATTTGTTGTTAGGCAACTATTCAACAATATAGCATATGTCATTCTACATATATATTATGCTATTAATCATTGTTACTATATACTACATACTATTCGCCATATCTTCCAAACTTATTTACATATTTTGACAAAATAAAGCTAAAATTGAAGAGGAAACACCTCCACTTTGTCCTGTTGCGATAAGGGTCCTTTGCCCTTGAAGGAACATTAAAATTCCTCTTATAACGTTTGTTTCTCTTTTTTAGTTTTTTCAAAATAAAACAGATTCGATTCCATTATATGTGGCTTTGACACACCATACTGTGGTTAACGAATGATAAAAGAGGAATATGTTACTGTGCCATTCAGAAGTACATACAGGGCATTCGTTAATATATGCACTTTGTTCACATTTTGAAAGCCAATTTATACTTTCTGTACTCAAAGCTGAATTTTGCATCACCCTGTATATTTTTTACAAATCTCAACCAAATATGCTAACTAAATGTTCTACACATCATGATGGGAAAATAAATGCACAAATTACTACAAATTGCACTAAAAAATGAACGTAGTACCTGTTGCTTTAGAAGAAATAGTTAACCCTCTCACGGCTGATGAGACCACGTGACACTCGTTGTAACTGGAAAATGTATGGCTTCAACCACTAATTTCTTCAATTTTTAAAAAACTTTCCTATTTGGTATATATATGTTGTTAGGCAACTATTCAACAATATAGCATATGTCATTCTACATATATATTATGCTATTAATCATTGTTACTATATACTACATACTATTCGCCATATCTTCCAAACTTATTTACATATTTTGACAAAATAAAGCTAAAATTGAAGAGGAAACACCTCCACTTTGTCCTGTTGCGATAAGGGTCCTTTGCCCTTGAAGGAACATTAAAATTCCTCTTATAACGTTTGTTTCTCTTTTTTAGTTTTTTCAAAATAAAACAGATTCGATTCCATTATATGTGGCTTTGACACACCATACTGTGGTTAACGAATGATAAAAGAGGAATATGTTACTGTGCCATTCAGAAGTACATACAGGGCATTCGTTAATATATGCACTTTCTTCACATTTTGAAAACCAATTTATACTTTCTGTACTCAAAGCTGAAATTTGCATCACCCTGTATATTTTTTACAAATCTCAACCAAATATGCTAACTAAATGTTCTACACATCATGATGGGAAAATAAATGCACAAATTACTACAAATTGCACTAAAAAATGAACGTAGTACCTGTTGCTTTAGAAGAAATAGTTAACCCTCTCACGGCTGATGAGACCACGTGACACTCGTTGTAACTGGAAAATGTATGGCTTCAACCACTAAATTCTTAATTTTTTTTAAAAACTCTCCTATTTGGTACATATTTGTTGTTAGGCAACTATTCAACAATATAGCATATGTCATTCTACATATATATTATATTCTTATCCATTGTTACTATATACTACATACTATTCGCCATATCTCCCAAAGTTATTTACATATTTTGACGAAATAAAGCTCAAATTGAAGGGCAAACCCATCCATTTTGTACTCTTGCGTTACAGGTCCTTTGTCCTTGAAGAAACATTAAAATTCCTCTTATAACGTTTGTTTCTCTTTTTAGTTTTTTCAAAATAAAACAGATTCGATTCCATTATATGTGGCTTTGACACACCATACTATGGTTAACGAATAATAAAAGAGGAATATGTTACTGTGCCATTCAGAAGTACATACAGGGCATTCGTTAATATATGCACTTTCTTCACATTTTGAAAACCAAGTTAAACTTTCTGTACTACAAAGCTGAATTTTGCATCACCCTGTATATTTTTTCCAAATCTTAACCAAATATGCTAACTAAATTTTCTACACGTCATCATGGGAAACTAATGCACAAATTACTACAAACTGCACTAAAAAATGAACGTAGTACCTGTTGCTTTAGAAGAAATAGTTAACCCTCTCACGGCTGATGAGACCACGTGACACTCGTTGTAACTGGAAAATGTATGGCTTCAACCACTAATTTCTTCAATTTTTAAAAAACTTTCCTATTTGGTATACATATGTTGTTAGGCAACTATTCAACAATATAGCATATGTAATTCTACATATATATTATATTATTAATCATTGTTACTATATACTACATACTATTCGCCATATCTTCCAAACTTATTTACATATTTTGACGAAATAAAGCTAAAATTGAAGAGGAAACCCCTCCATTTTGTCCTGTTGCGATAAGGGTCCTTTGCCCTTGAAGAAACATTAAAATTCCTCTTATAACGTTTATTTCTCTTTTTTAGTTTTTTCAAAATAAAACAGATTCGATTCCATTATATGTGGCTTTGACACACCATACTGTGCTTAACGAATGATAAAAGAGGAGTATGTTACTGTGCCATTCAGAAGTACATACAGGGCATTCGTTAATATATGCACTTTCTTCACATTTTGAAAACCAATTTATACTTTCTGTACTACAAAGCTGAATTTTGCATCACCCTGTATATTTTTTCCAAATCTCAACCAAATATGCTAACTAAATGTTCTACACATCATGATGGGAAAATAAATGCACAAATTACTACAAATTGCACTAAAAAATGAACGTAGTACCTGTTGCTTTAGAAGAAATAGTTAACCCTCTCACGGCTGATGAGACCACGTGACACTCGTTGTAACTGGAAAATGTATGGCTTCAACCACTAATTTCTTCATTTTTTTTAAAAAAACTCTCCTATTTGGTACATATTTGTTGTTAGGCAACTATTCAACAATATAGCATATGTCATCTACATATATATTATATTCTTATCCATTGTTACTATATACTACATACTATTCGCCATATCTACCAAAGTTATTTATATATTTTGACGAAATAAAGCTCAAATTGAAGGGCAAACCCATCCATTTTGTACGGTTGCGTTACAGGTCCTTTGCCCTTGAACAAACGTTAAAATTTTCCTTATAACGTTTGTTTCTGTTTTTTAGTTTTTTCAAAATAAAACAGAATCGATTCCATTATATGTGGCTTTGACACACCATACTATGGTTAACGAATGCTAAAAGAGGAATATGTTACTGTGCCATTCAGAAGTACATACAGGGCATTCGTTAATATATGCAATTTCTTCACATTTTGAAAACCAAGTTAAACTTTCTGTACTACAAAGCTGAATTTTGCATCACCCTGTATATTTTTTACAAATCTCAACCAAATATGCTAACTAAATGTTCTACACATCATGATGGGAAAATAAATGCACAAATTACTACAAATTGCACTAAAAAATGAACGTAGTACCTGTTGCTTTAGAAGAAATAGTTAACCCTCTCACGGCTGATGAGACCACGTGACACTCGTTGTAACTGGAAAATGTATGGCTTCAACCACTAATTTCTTCAATTTTTAAAAAACTTTCCTATTTGGTATATATATGTTGTTAGGCAACTATTCAACAATATAGCATATGTCATTCTACATATATATTATGCTATTAATCATTGTTACTATATACTACATACTATTCGCCATATCTTCCAAACTTATTTACATATTTTGACAAAATAAAGCTAAAATTGAAGAGGAAACACCTCCACTTTGTCCTGTTGCGATAAGGGTCCTTTGCCCTTGAAGGAACATTAAAATTCCTCTTATAACGTTTGTTTCTCTTTTTTAGTTTTTTCAAAATAAAACAGATTCGATTCCATTATATGTGGCTTTGACACACCATACTGTGGTTAACGAATGATAAAAGAGGAATATGTTACTGTGCCATTCAGAAGTACATACAGGGCATTCGTTAATATATGCACTTTGTTCACATTTTGAAAGCCAATTTATACTTTCTGTACTCAAAGCTGAATTTTGCATCACCCTGTATATTTTTTACAAATCTCAACCAAATATGCTAACTAAATGTTCTACACATCATGATGGGAAAATAAATGCACAAATTACTACAAATTGCACTAAAAAATGAACGTAGTACCTGTTGCTTTAGAAGAAATAGTTAACCCTCTCACGGCTGATGAGACCACGTGACACTCGTTGTAACTGGAAAATGTATGGCTTCAACCACTAAATTCTTAATTTTTTTTAAAAACTCTCCTATTTGGTACATATTTGTTGTTAGGCAACTATTCAACAATATAGCATATGTCATTCTACATATATATTATATTCTTATCCATTGTTACTATATACTACATACTATTCGCCATATCTCCCAAAGTTATTTACATATTTTGACGAAATAAAGCTCAAATTGAAGGGCAAACCCATCCATTTTGTACTCTTGCGTTACAGGTCCTTTGTCCTTGAAGAAACATTAAAATTCCTCTTATAACGTTTGTTTCTCTTTTTTAGTTTTTTCAAAATAAAACAGATTCGATTCCATTATATGTGGCTTTGACACACCATACTATGGTTAACGAATAATAAAAGAGGAATATGTTACTGTGCCATTCAGAAGTACATACAGGGCATTCGTTAATATATGCACTTTCTTCACATTTTGAAAACCAAGTTAAACTTTCTGTACTACAAAGCTGAATTTTGCATCACCCTGTATATTTTTTCCAAATCTCAACCAAATATGCTAACTAAATTTTCTACACGTCATCATGGGAAACTAATGCACAAATTACTACAAACTGCACTAAAAAATGAACGTAGTACCTGTTGCTTTAGAAGAAATAGTTAACCCTCTCACGGCTGATGAGACCACGTGATACTCGTTGTAACTGGAAAATGTATGGCTTCAGCCACTAATTTCTTCAATTTTTAAAAAACTTTCCTATTTGGTATACATATGTTGTTAGGCAACTATTCAACAATATAGCATATGTAATTCTACATATATATTATATTATTAATCATTGTTACTATATACTACATACTATTCGCCATATCTTCCAAACTTATTTACATATTTTGACGAAATAAAGCTAAAATTGAAGAGGAAACCCCTCCATTTTGTCCTCTTGCGATAAGGGTCCTTTGCCCTTGAAGAAACATTAAAATTCCTCTTATAACGTTTATTTCTCTTTTTTAGTTTTTTTCAAAATAAAACAGATTCGATTCCATTATATGTGGCTTTGACACACCATACTGTGCTTAACGAATGATAAAAGAGGAATATGTTACTGTGCCATTCAGAAGTACATACAGGGCATTCGTTAATATATGCACTTTCTTCACATTTTGAAAACCAATTTATACTTTCTGTACTACAAAGCTGAATTTTGCATCACCCTGTATATTTTTTCCAAATCTCAACCAAATATGCTAACTAAATGTTCTACACATCATGATGGGAAAATAAATGCACAAATTACTACAAATTGCACTAAAAAATGAACGTAGTACCTGTTGCTTTAGAAGAAATAGTTAACCCTCTCACGGCTGATGAGACCACGTGACACTCGTTGTAACTGGAAAATGTATGGCTTCAACCACTAATTTCTTCATTTTTTTAAAAAATTCTCCTATTTGGTACATATTTGTTGTTAGGCAACTATTCAACAATATAGCATATGTCATTCTACATATATATTATATTCTTATCCATTGTTACTATATACTACATACTATTCGCCATATCTACCAAAGTTATTTACATATTTTGACGAAATAAAGCTCAAATTGAAGGGCAAACCCATCCATTTTGTACGGTTGCGTTACAGGTCCTTTGTCCTTGAAGAAACATTAAAATTCCTCTTATAACGTTTGTTTTTTTTTTAGTTTTTTCAAAATAAAACAGATTCGATTCCATTATATGTGGCTTTGACACACCATACTGTGGTTAACGAATGATAAAAGAGGAATATGTTACTGTGCCATTCAGAAGTACATACAGGGCATTCGTTAATATATGCAATTTCTTCACATTTTGAAAACCAAGTTAAACTTTCTGTACTACAAAGCTGAATTTTGCATCACCCTGTATATTTTTTACAAATCTCAACCAAATATGCTAACTAAATGTTCTACACATCATCATGGGAAAATAAATGCACAAATTACTACAAATTGCACTAAAAAATGAACGTAGTACCTGTTGCTTTAGAAGAAAGAGTTAACCCTCTCACGGCTGATGAGACCACGTGACACTCGTTGTAACTGGAAAATGTATGGCTTCAACCACTAATTTCTTCAATTTTTAAAAAACTTTCCTATTTGGTATATATATGTTGTTAGGCAACTATTCAACAATATAGCATATGTCATTCTACATATATATTATGCTATTAATCATTGTTACTATATACTACATACTATTCGCCATATCTTCCAAACTTATTTACATATTTTGACAAAATAAAGCTAAAATTGAAGAGGAAACCCCTCCATTTTGTCCTGTTGCGATAAGGGTCCTTTGCCCTTGAAGGAACATTAAAATTCCTCTTATAACGTTTGTTTCTCTTTTTTAGTTTTTTCAAAATAAAACAGATTCGATTCCATTATATGTGGCTTTGACACACCATACTGTGGTTAACGAATGATAAAAGAGGAATATGTTACTGTGCCATTCAGAAGTACATACAGGGCATTCGTTAATATATGCACTTTCTTCACATTTTGAAAACCAATTTATACTTTCTGTACTCAAAGCTGAATTTTGCATCACCCTGTATAATTTTTACAAATCTCAACCAAATATGCTAACTAAATGTTCTACACATCATGATGGGAAAATAAATGCACAAATTACTACAAATTGCACTAAAAAATGAACGTAGTACCTGTTGCTTTAGAAGAAATAGTTAACCCTCTCACGGCTGATGAGACCACGTGACACTCGTTGTAACTGGAAAATGTATGGCTTCAACCACTAAATTCTTAATTTTTTTTAAAAACTCTCCTATTTGGTACATATTTGTTGTTAGGCAACTATTCAACAATATAGCATATGTCATTCTACATATATATTATATTCTTATCCATTGTTACTATATACTACATACTATTCGCCATATCTCCCAAAGTTATTTACATATTTTGACGAAATATAGCTCAAATTGAAGGGCAAACCCATCCATTTTGTACTCTTGCGTTACAGGTCCTTTGTCCTTGAAGAAACATTAAAATTCCTCTTATAACGTTTGTTTCTCTTTTTTAGTTTTTTCAAAATAAAACAGATTCGATTCCATTATATGTGGCTTTGACACACCATACTATGGTTAACGAATAATAAAAGAGGAATATGTTACTGTGCCATTCAGAAGTACATACAGGGCATTCGTTAATATATGCACTTTCTTCACATTTTGAAAACCAAGTTAAACTTTCTGTACTACAAAGCTGAATTTTGCATCACCCTGTATATTTTTTCCAAATCTCAACCAAATATGCTAACTAAATTTTCTACACGTCATCATGGGAAACTAATGCACAAATTACTACAAACTGCACTAAAAAATGAACGTAGTACCTGTTGCTTTAGAAGAAATAGTTAACCCTCTCACGGCTGATGAGACCACGTGACACTCGTTGTAACTGGAAAATGTATGGCTTCAACCACTAATTTCTTCAATTTTTAAAAAACTTTCCTATTTGGTATACATATGTTGTTAGGCAACTATTCAACAATATAGCATATGTAATTCTACATATATATTATATTATTAATCATTGTTACTATATACTACATACTATTCGCCATATCTTCCAAACTTATTTACATATTTTGACGAAATAAAGCTAAAATTGAAGAGGAAACCCCTCCATTTTGTCCTGTTGCGATAAGGGTCCTTTGCCCTTGAAGAAACATTAAAATTCCTCTTATAACGTTTATTTCTCTTTTTTAGTTTTTTCAAAATAAAACAGATTCGATTCCATTATATGTGGCTTTGACACACCATACTGTGCTTAACGAATGATAAAAGAGGAATATGTTACTGTGCCATTCAGAAGTACATACAGGGCATTCGTTAATATATGCACTTTCTTCACATTTTGAAAATCAATTTATACTTTCTGTACTACAAAGCTGAATTTTGCATCACCCTGTATATTTTTTCCAAATCTCAACCAAATATGCTAACTAAATGTTCTACACATCATGATGGGAAAATAAATGCACAAATTACTACAAATTGCACTAAAAAATGAACGTAGTACCTGTTGCTTTAGAAGAAATAGTTAACCCTCTCACGGCTGATGAGACCACGTGACACTCGTTGTAACTGGAAAATGTATGGCTTCAACCACTAATTTCTTCATTTTTAAAAAAAAACTCTCCTATTTGGTACATATTTGTTGTTAGGCAACTATTCAACAATATAGCATATGTCATTCTACATATATATTATATTCTTATCCATTGTTACTATATACTACATACTATTCGCCATATCTACCAAAGTTATTTACATATTTTGACGAAATAAAGCTCAAATTGAAGGGCAAACCCATCCATTTTGTACGGTTGCGTTACAGGTCCTTTGCCCTTGAACAAACGTTAAAATTTTCCTTATAACGTTTGTTTCTGTTTTTTAGTTTTTTCAAAATAAAACAGATTCGATTCCATTATATGTGGCTTTGACACACCATACTATGGTTAACGAATGCTAAAAGAGGAATATGTTACTGTGCCATTCAGAAGTACATACAGGGCATTCGTTAATATATGCAATTTCTTCACATTTTGAAAACCAAGTTAAACTTTCTGTACTACAAAGCTGAATTTTGCATCACCCTGTATATTTTTTACAAATCTCAACCAAATATGCTAACTAAATGTTCTACACATCATGATGGGAAAATAAATGCACAAATTACTACAAATTGCACTAAAAAATGAACGTAGTACCTGTTGCTTTAGAAGAAATAGTTAACCCTCTCACGGCTGATGAGACCACGTGACACTCGTTGTAACTGGAAAATGTATGGCTTCAACCACTAATTTCTTCATTTTTTTTAAAAAACTCTCCTATTTGGTACATATATGTTGTTAGGCAACTATTCAACAATATAGCATATGTCATTCTACATATATATTATATTCTTATCCATTGTTACTATATACTACATACTATTCGCCATATCTCCCAAAGTTATTTACATATTTTGACGAAATAAAGCTCAAATTGAAGGGCAAACCCATCCATTTTGTACGGTTGCGTTACAGGTCCTTTGTCCTTGAAGAAACATTAAAATTCCTCTTATAACGTTTGTTTTTTTTTAGTTTTTTCAAAATAAAACAGATTCGATTCCATTATATGTGGCTTTGACACACCATACTGTGGTTAACGAATGATAAAAGAGGAATATGTTACTGTGCCATTCAGAAGTACATACAGGGCATTCGTTAATATATGCAATTTCTTCACATTTTGAAAACCAAGTTAAACTTTCTGTACTACAAAGCTGAATTTTGCATCACCCTGTATATTTTTTACAAATCTCAACCAAATATGCTAACTAAATGTTCTACACATCATGATGGGAAAATAAATGCACAAATTACTACAAATTGCACTAAAAAATGAACGTAGTACCTGTTGCTTTAGAAGAAATAGTTAACCCTCTCACGGCTGATGAGACCACGTGACACTCGTTGTAACTGGAAAATGTATGGCTTCAACCACTAATTTCTTCAATTTTTAAAAAACTTTCCTATTTGGTATATATATGTTGTTAGGCAACTATTCAACAATATAGCATATGTCATTCTACATATATATTATGCTATTAATCATTGTTACTATATACTACATACTATTCGCCATATCTTCCAAACTTATTTACATATTTTGACAAAATAAAGCTAAAATTGAAGAGGAAACACCTCCACTTTGTCCTGTTGCGATAAGGGTCCTTTGCCCTTGAAGGAACATTAAAATTCCTCTTATAACGTTTGTTTCTCTTTTTTAGTTTTTTCAAAATAAAACATATTCGATTCCATTATATGTGGCTTTGACACACCATACTGTGGTTAACGAATGATAAAAGAGGAATATGTTACTGTGCCATTCAGAAGTACATACAGGGCATTCGTTAATATATGCACTTTCTTCACATTTTGAAAACCAATTTATACTTTCTGTACTCAAAGCTGAATTTTGCATCACCCTGTATATTTTTTACAAATCTCAACCAAATATGCTAACTAAATGTTCTACACATCATGATGGGAAAATGAATGCACAAATTCCTACAAATTGCACTAAAAAATGAACGTAGTACCTGTTTCTTTAGAAGAAATAGTTAACCCTCTCATGGCTGATGAGACCACGTGACACTCGTTGTAACTGGAAAATGTATGGCTTCAACCACTAATTTCTTCATTTTTTTTAAAAAACTCTCCTATTTGGTACATATATGTTGTTAGGCAACTATTCAACAATATAGCATATGTCATATTACATATATATTATATTCTTATCCATTGTTACTATATACTACATACTATTCGCCATATCTCCCAAAGTTATTTACACATTTTGACGAAATAAAGCTAAAATTGAAGAGGAAACCCCTCCATTTTGTCCTGTTGCGATAAGGGTCCTTTGCCCTTGAAGAAACATTAAAATTCCTCTTATAACGTTTATTTCTCTTTTTTAGTTTTTCCAAAATAAAACAGATTCGATTCCATTATATGTGGCTTTGACACACCATACTGTGCTTAACGAATGATAACAGAGGAATATGTTACTGTGCCATTCAGAAGTACATACAGGGCATTCGTTAATATATGCACTTTCTTCACATTTTGAAAACCAATTTATACTTTCTGTACTACAAAGCTGAATTTTGCATCACCCTGTATATTTTTTCCAAATCTCAACCAAATATGCTAACTAAATGTTCTACACATCATGATGGGAAAATAAATGCACAAATTACTACAAATTGCACTAAAAAATGAACGTAGTACCTGTTGCTTTAGAAGAAATAGTTAACCCTCTCACGGCTGATGAGACCACGTGACACTCGTTGTAACTGGAAAATGTATGGCTTCAACCACTAAATTCTTCATTTTTTTAAAAAACTCTCCTATTTGGTACATATTTGTTGTTAGGCAACTATTCAACAATATAGCATATGTCATTCTACATATATATTATATTCTTATCCATTGTTACTATATACTACATACTATTCGCCATATCTCCCAAAGTTATTTACATATTTTGACGAAATAAAGCTCAAATTGAACTGCAAACCCATCCATTTTGTACTCTTGCGTTACAGGTCCTTTGTCCTTGAAGAAACATTAAAATTCCTCTTATAACGTTTGTTTCTCTTTTTTAGTTTTTTCAAAATAAAACAGATTCGATTCCATTATATGTGGCTTTGACACACCATACTATGGTTAACGAATAATAAAAGAGGAATATGTTACTGTGCCATTCAGAAGTACATACAGGGCATTCGTTAATATATGCACTTTCTTCACATTTTGAAAACCAAGTTAAACTTTCTGTACTACAAAGCTGAATTTTGCATCACCCTGTATATTTTTGCCAAATCTCAACCAAATATGCTAACTAAATTTTCTACACGTCATCATGGGAAACTAATGCACAAATTACTACAAACTGCACTAAAAAATGAACGTAGTACCTGTTGCTTTAGAAGAAATAGTTAACCCTCTCACGGCTGATGAGACCACGTGACACTCGTTGTAACTGGAAAATGTATGGCTTCAACCACTAATTTCTTCAATTTTTAAAAAACTTTCCTATTTGGTATACATATGTTGTTAGGCAACTATTCAACAATATAGCATATGTCATTCTACATATATATTATATTATTAATCATTGCTACTATATACTACATACTATTCGCCATATCTTCCAAACTTATTTACATATTTTGACGAAATAAAGCTAAAATTGAAGAGGAAACCCCTCCATTTTGTCCTGTTGCGATAAGGGTCCTTTGCCCTTGAAGAAACATTAAAATTCCTCTTATAAAGTTTATTTCTCTTTTTTAGTTTTTTCAAAATAAAACAGATTCGATTCCATTATATGTGGCTTTGACACACCATACTGTGGTTAACGAATGATAAAAGAGGAATATGTTACTGTGCCATTCAGAAGTACATACAGGGCATTCGTTAATATATGCACTTTCTTCACATTTTGAAAACCAATTTATACTTTCTGTACTACAAAGCTGAATTTTGCATCACCCTGTATATTTTTTCCAAATCTCAACCAAATATGCTAACTAAATGTTCTACACATCATGATGGGAAAATAAATGCACAAATTACTACAAATTGCACTAAAAAATGAACGTAGTACCTGTTGCTTTAGAAGAAATAGTTAACCCTCTCACGGCTGATGAGACCACGTGACACTCGTTGTAACTGGAAAATGTATGGCTTCAACCACTAATTTCTTCATTTTTTTAAAAAAACTCTCCTATTTGGTACATATTTGTTGTTAGGCAACTATTCAACAATATAGCATATGTCATTCTACATATATATTATATTCTTATCCATTGTTACTATATACTACATACTATTCGCCATATCTACCAAAGTTATTTACATATTTTGACGAAATAAAGCTCAAATTGAAGGGCAAACCCATCCATTTTGTACGGTTGCGTTACAGGTCCTTTGCCCTTGAACAAACGTTAAAATTTTCCTTATAACGTTTGTTTCTGTTTTTTAGTTTTTTCAAAATAAAACAGATTCGATTCCATTATATGTGGCTTTGACACACCATACTATGGTTAACGAATGCTAAAAGAGGAATATGTTACTGTGCCATTCAGAAGTACATACAGGGCATTCGTTAATATATGCAATTTCTTCACATTTTGAAAACCAAGTTAAACTTTCTGTACTACAAAGCTGAATTTTGCATCACCCTGTATATTTTTTACAAATCTCAACCAAATATGCTAACTAAATGTTCTACACATCATGATGGGAAAATAAATGCACAAATTACTACAAATTGCACTAAAAAATGAACGTAGTACCTGTTGCTTTAGAAGAAATAGTTAACCCTCTCACGGCTGATGAGACCACGTGACACTCGTTGTAACTGGAAAATGTATGGCTTCAACCACTAAATTCTTCATTTTTTTAAAAAACTCTCCTATTTGGTACATATTTGTTGTTAGGCAACTATTCAACAATATAGCATATGTCATTCTACATATATATTATATTCTTATCCATTGTTACTATATACTACATACTATTCGCCATATCTCCCAAAGTTATTTACATATTTTGACGAAATAAAGCTCAAATTGAACTGCAAACCCATCCATTTTGTACTCTTGCGTTACAGGTCCTTTGTCCTTGAAGAAACATTAAAATTCCTCTTATAACGTTTGTTTCTCTTTTTTAGTTTTTTCAAAATAAAACAGATTCGATTCCATTATATGTGGCTTTGACACACCATACTATGGTTAACGAATAATAAAAGAGGAATATGTTACTGTGCCATTCAGAAGTACATACAGGGCATTCGTTAATATATGCACTTTCTTCACATTTTGAAAACCAAGTTAAACTTTCTGTACTACAAAGCTGAATTTTGCATCACCCTGTATATTTTTGCCAAATCTCAACCAAATATGCTAACTAAATTTTCTACACGTCATCATGGGAAACTAATGCACAAATTACTACAAACTGCACTAAAAAATGAACGTAGTACCTGTTGCTTTAGAAGAAATAGTTAACCCTCTCACGGCTGATGAGACCACGTGACACTCGTTGTAACTGGAAAATGTATGGCTTCAACCACTAATTTCTTCAATTTTTAAAAACTTTCCTATTTGGTATACATATGTTGTTAGGCAACTATTCAACAATATAGCATATGTCATTCTACATATATATTATATTATTAATCATTGCTACTATATACTACATACTATTCGCCATATCTTCCAAACTTATTTACATATTTTGACGAAATAAAGCTAAAATTGAAGAGGAAACCCCTCCATTTTGTCCTGTTGCGATAAGGGTCCTTTGCCCTTGAAGAAACATTAAAATTCCTCTTATAAAGTTTATTTCTCTTTTTTAGTTTTTTCAAAATAAAACAGATTCGATTCCATTATATGTGGCTTTGACACACCATACTGTGGTTAACGAATGATAAAAGAGGAATATGTTACTGTGCCATTCAGAAGTACATACAGGGCATTCGTTAATATATGCACTTTCTTCACATTTTGAAAACCAATTTATACTTTCTGTACTACAAAGCTGAATTTTGCATCACCCTGTATATTTTTTCCAAATCTCAACCAAATATGCTAACTAAATGTTCTACACATCATGATGGGAAAATAAATGCACAAATTACTACAAATTGCACTAAAAAATGAACGTAGTACCTGTTGCTTTAGAAGAAATAGTTAACCCTCTCACGGCTGATGAGACCACGTGACACTCGTTGTAACTGGAAAATGTATGGCTTCAACCACTAATTTCTTCATTTTTTTAAAAAAACTCTCCTATTTGGTACATATTTGTTGTTAGGCAACTATTCAACAATATAGCATATGTCATTCTACATATATATTATATTCTTATCCATTGTTACTATATACTACATACTATTCGCCATATCTACCAAAGTTATTTACATATTTTGACGAAATAAAGCTCAAATTGAAGGGCAAACCCATCCATTTTGTACGGTTGCGTTACAGGTCCTTTGTCCTTGAAGAAACATTAAAATTCCTCTTATAACGTTTGTTTTTTTTTAGTTTTTTCAAAATAAAACAGATTCGATTCCATTATATGTGGCTTTGACACACCATACTGTGGTTAACGAATGATAAAAGAGGAATATGTTACTGTGCCATTCAGAAGTACATACAGGGCATTCGTTAATATATGCAATTTCTTCACATTTTGAAAACCAAGTTAAACTTTCTGTACTACAAAGCTGAATTTTGCATCACCCTGTATATTTTTTACAAATCTCAACCAAATATGCTAACTAAATGTTCTACACATCATGATGGGAAAATAAATGCACAAATTACTACAAATTGCACTAAAAAATGAACGTAGTACCTGTTGCTTTAGAAGAAATAGTTAACCCTCTCACGGCTGTCGTTGTAACTGGAAAATGTATGGCTTCAACCACTAATTTCTTCAATTTTTAAAAAACTTTCCTATTTGGTATATATATGTTGTTAGGCAACTATTCAACAATATAGCATATGTCATTCTACATATATATTATGCTATTAATCATTGTTACTATATACTACATACTATTCGCCATATCTTCCAAACTTATTTACATATTTTGACAAAATAAAGCTAAAATTGAAGAGGAAACACCTCCACTTTGTCCTGTTGCGATAAGGGTCCTTTGCCCTTGAAGGAACATTAAAATTCCTCTTATAACGTTTGTTTCTCTTTTTAGGTTTTTTCAAAATAAAACATATTCGATTCCATTATATTGTGGCTTTGACACACCATACTGTGGTTAACGAATGATAAAAGAGGAATATGTTTACTGTGCCATTCAGAAGTACATACAGGGCATTCGTTAATATATGCACTTTCTTCACATTTTGAAAACCAATTTATACTTTCTGTACTCAAAGCTGAATTTTGGCATCACCCTGTATATTTTTTACAAATCTCAACCAAATATGCTAACTAAATGTTCTACACATCATGATGGAAAATGAATGCACAAATTCCTACAAATTGCACTAAAAAATGAACGTAGTACCTGTTTCTTTAGAAGAAATAGTTAACCCTCTCATGGCTGATGAGACCACGTGACACTCGTTGTAACTGGAAAATGTATGGCTTCAACCACTAATTTCTTCATTTTTTTTAAAAAACTCTCCTATTTGGTACATATATGTTGTTAGGCAACTATTCAACAATATAGCATATGTCATATTACATATATATTATATTCTTATCCATTGTTACTATATACTACATACTATTCGCCATATCTCCCAAAGTTATTTACACATTTTGACGAAATAAAGCTAAAATTGAAGAGGAAACCCCTCCATTTTGTCCTGTTGCGATAAGGGTCCTTTGCCCTTGAAGAAACATTAAAATTCCTCTATAACGTTTATTTCTCTTTTTTAGTTTTTCCAAAATAAAACAGATTCGATTCCATTATATGTGGCTTTGACACACCATACTGTGCTTAACGAATGATAACAGAGGAATATGTTACTGTGCCATTCAGAAGTACATACAGGGCATTCGTTAATATATGCACTTTCTTCACATTTTGAAAACCAATTTATACTTTCTGTACTACAAAGCTGAATTTTGCATCACCCTGTATATTTTTTCCAAATCTCAACCAAATATGCTAACTAAATGTTCTACACATCATGATGGGAAAATAAATGCACAAATTACTACAATTGCGACTAAAAAATGAACGTAGTACCTGTTGCTTTAGAAGAAATAGTTAACCCTCTCACGGCTGATGAGACCACGTGACACTCGTTTGTAACTGGAAAATGTATGGCTTCAACCACTAAATTCTTCATTTTTTTAAAAAACTCTCCTATTTGTACATATTTGTTGTTAGGCACTATTCAACAATATAGCATATGTCTATTCTACATATATATTATATTCTTATCCATTGTTACTATATACTACATACTATTCGCCATATCTCCCAAAGTTATTTACATATTTTGACGAAATAAAGCTCAAATTGAACTGCAAACCCATCCATTTTGTACTCTTGCGTTACAGGTCCTTTGTCCTTGAAGAAACATTAAAATTCCTCTTATAACGTTTGTTCTCTTTTTTAGTTTTTTCAAAATAAAACAGATTCGATTCCATTATATGTGGCTTTGACACACCATACTATGGTTAACGAATAATAAAAGAGGAATATGTTACTGTGCCATTCAGAAGTACCATACAGGGCATTCGTTAATATATGCACTTTCTTCACATTTTGAAAACCAAGTTAAACTTTCTGTACTACAAAGCTGAATTTTGCATCACCCTGTATATTTTTGCCAAATCTCAACCAAATATGCTAACTAAATTTTCTACACGTCATCATGGGAAACTAATGCACAAATTACTACAAACTGCACTAAAAAATGAACGTAGTACCTGTTGCTTTAGAAGAAATAGTTAACCCTCTCACGGCTGATGAGACCACGTGACACTCGTTGTAACTGGAAAATGTATGGCTTCAACCACTAATTTCTTCAATTTTTAAAAAACTTTCCTATTTGGTATACATATGTTGTTAGGCAACTATTCAACAATATAGCATATGTCATTCTACATATATATTATATTATTAATCATTGCTACTATATACTACATACTATTCGCCATATCTTCCAAACTTATTTACATATTTTGACGAAATAAAGCTAAAATTGAAGAGGAAACCCCTCCATTTTGTCCTGTTGCGATAAGGGTCCTTTGCCCTTGAAGAAACATTAAAATTCCTCTTATAAAGTTTATTTCTCTTTTTTAGTTTTTTCAAAATAAAACAGATTCGATTCCATTATATGTGGCTTTGACACACCATACTGTGGTTAACGAATGATAAAAGAGGAATATGTTACTGTGCCATTCAGAAGTACATACAGGGCATTCGTTAATATATGCACTTTCTTCACATTTTGAAAACCAATTTATACTTTCTGTACTACAAAGCTGAATTTTGCATCACCCTGTATATTTTTTCCAAATCTCAACCAAATATGCTAACTAAATGTTCTACACATCATGATGGGAAAATAAATGCACAAATTACTACAAATTGCACTAAAAAATGAACGTAGTACCTGTTGCTTTAGAAGAAATAGTTAACCCTCTCACGGCTGATGAGACCACGTGACACTCGTTGTAACTGGAAAATGTATGGCTTCAACCACTAATTTCTTCATTTTTTTAAAAAAACTCTCCTATTTGGTACATATTTGTTGTTAGGCAACTATTCAACAATATAGCATATGTCATTCTACATATATATTATATTCTTATCCATTGTTACTATATACTACATACTATTCGCCATATCTACCAAAGTTATTTACATATTTTGACGAAATAAAGCTCAAATTGAAGGGCAAACCCATCCATTTTGTACGGTTGCGTTACAGGTCCTTTGCCCTTGAACAAACGTTAAAATTTTCCTTATAACGTTTGTTTCTGTTTTTTAGTTTTTTCAAAATAAAACAGATTCGATTCCATTATATGTGGCTTTGACACACCATACTATGGTTAACGAATGCTAAAAGAGGAATATGTTACTGTGCCATTCAGAAGTACATACAGGGCATTCGTTAATATATGCAATTTCTTCACATTTTGAAAACCAAGTTAAACTTTCTGTACTACAAAGCTGAATTTTGCATCACCCTGTATATTTTTTACAAATCTCAACCAAATATGCTAACTAAATGTTCTACACATCATGATGGGAAAATAAATGCACAAATTACTACAAATTGCACTAAAAAATGAACGTAGTACCTGTTGCTTTAGAAGAAATAGTTAACCCTCTCACGGCTGATGAGACCACGTGACACTCGTTGTAACTGGAAAATGTATGGCTTCAACCACTAATTTCTTCATTTTTTTAAAAAACTCTCCTATTTGGTACATATATGTTGTTAGGCAACTATTCAACAATATAGCATATGTCATTCTACATATATATTATATTCTTATCCATTGTTACTATATACTACATACTATTCGCCATATCTCCCAAAGTTATTTACATATTTTGACGAAATAAAGCTCAAATTGAAGGGCAAACCCATCCATTTTGTACGGTTGCGTTACAGGTCCTTTGTCCTTGAAGAAACATTAAAATTCCTCTTATAACGTTTGTTTTTTTTTTTAGTTTTTTCAAAATAAAACAGATTCGATTCCATTATATGTGGCTTTGACACACCATACTGTGGTTAACGAATGATAAAAGAGGAATATGTTACTGTGCCATTCAGAAGTACATACAGGGCATTCGTTAATATATGCAATTTCTTCACATTTTGAAAACCAAGTTAAACTTTCTGTACTACAAAGCTGAATTTTGCATCACCCTGTATATTTTTTACAAATCTCAACCAAATATGCTAACTAAATGTTCTACACATCATGATGGGAAAATAAATGCACAAATTACTACAAATTGCACTAAAAAATGAACGTAGTACCTGTTGCTTTAGAAGAAATAGTTAACCCTCTCACGGCTGATGAGACCACGTGACACTCGTTGTAACTGGAAAATGTATGGCTTCAACCACTAATTTCTTCAATTTTTAAAAAACTTTCCTATTTGGTATATATATGTTGTTAGGCAACTATTCAACAATATAGCATATGTCATTCTACATATATATTATGCTATTAATCATTGTTACTATATACTACATACTATTCGCCATATCTTCCAAACTTATTTACATATTTTGACAAAATAAAGCTAAAATTGAAGAGGAAACACCTCCACTTTGTCCTGTTGCGATAAGGGTCCTTTGCCCTTGAAGGAACATTAAAATTCCTCTTATAACGTTTGTTTCTCTTTTTTAGTTTTTTCAAAATAAAACATATTCGATTCCATTATATGTGGCTTTGACACACCATACTGTGGTTAACGAATGATAAAAGAGGAATATGTTACTGTGCCATTCAGAAGTACATACAGGGCATTCGTTAATATATGCACTTTCTTCACATTTTGAAAACCAATTTATACTTTCTGTACTCAAAGCTGAATTTTGCATCACCCTGTATATTTTTTACAAATCTCAACCAAATATGCTAACTAAATGTTCTACACATCATGATGGGAAAATGAATGCACAAATTACTACAAATTGCACTAAAAAATGAACGTAGTACCTGTTTCTTTAGAAGAAATAGTTAACCCTCTCATGGCTGATGAGACCACGTGACACTCGTTGTAACTGGAAAATGTATGGCTTCAACCACTAATTTCTTCATTTTTTTAAAAAACTCTCCTATTTGGTACATATATGTTGTTAGGCAACTATTCAACAATATAGCATATGTCATATTACATATATATTATATTCTTATCCATTGTTACTATATACTACATACTATTCGCCATATCTCCCAAAGTTATTTACACATTTTGACGAAATAAAGCTAAAATTGAAGAGGAAACCCCTCCATTTTGTCCTGTTGCGATAAGGGTCCTTTGCCCTTGAAGAAACATTAAAATTCCTCTTATAACGTTTATTTCTCTTTTTTAGTTTTTCCAAAATAAAACAGATTCGATTCCATTATATGTGGCTTTGACACACCATACTGTGCTTAACGAATGATAACAGAGGAATATGTTACTGTGCCATTCAGAAGTACATACAGGGCATTCGTTAATATATGCACTTTCTTCACATTTTGAAAACCAATTTATACTTTCTGTACTACAAAGCTGAATTTTGCATCACCCTGTATATTTTTTCCAAATCTCAACCAAATATGCTAACTAAATGTTCTACACATCATGATGGGAAAATAAATGCACAAATTACTACAAATTGCACTAAAAAATGAACGTAGTACCTGTTGCTTTAGAAGAAATAGTTAACCCTCTCACGGCTGATGAGACCACGTGACACTCGTTGTAACTGGAAAATGTATGGCTTCAACCA
>NW_027656826.1:0-58544 GCF_964235325.1 Thermobia domestica
CCTACAGAAGAGTAACATTTTCATCCATACGTCTTCATATTTTTTCAATCACAAACACTATCACTATCACGTTGGTTTTTATTCCAGATTAAGAATTTCTTAAAATCTTTCTGCAAAAATATTTCTATTAGTTGATTAACAAATGTATCATTATGAATGGCATCATCATATATATGAAAAAACTGTTCTAATTTATTAAAAGTATTGTCGTGCATTTTTTGAAACGTATACCAAATTTCATTTTGTGTGTCCATATCCATAATAACATTTAGTACTTTTGTTTTCAATATATTTTTATGTAACAGAATGCAGTCATGGTTTATTGCGTCTTTCAATCCACGTGCACACCCACTGCAAAGAAACATACTTCTTCTTTTAGATTCCCACATTTGAAAAGCATTTATTAAGCACTGAATGCTGATGTGAATATTATCGCAGAAACAGACCAATACGTTTTCAGCATTAGACATTTTTCAGTTCGACAAAGTAAACGAATTATATAATAGTTCACAACGTAGTTGTTTTTACGACTTTTTAATTTTAAATAACACCAATTTTTTAAAACGTTCACAATCTATTTTAACAATTAGTTTGCACCGCAAACGATCCAATACATAAGCAGAGTATGTATAACATACGATTCGTAAAATATGAAGTGATCAAACTAAAATAAAAACACTAGCCACAAATATCTTCATTGACCACCATACAAAGAAGAAGAAATCTTTTCATCGACTACAAACAGTACAAGAATATTCTTATGTCACTTTCTTAACCGCGGTATTTATACTTTTCACCGTGGGATGTAATGACATGTTTGAATTAACCAATGAAAACAAGTTTAAGGTAAACCTCAAACTCATAGTTCCCACCCCCTATTAGTTTTAAATACTATTCTTTTATTATCCAAATTAGCTTGAATATTTCATCTTTGCATCAGTTTCACAAGCGACAAAGTCACTCAGACCGTTTACTGCGCGTGCTTGAATTTCTATATATTCACATTGAAAGCAATAATTAGAAATCACTATACCTGAACCCCAATAGCTCCTTTTGTATTTACTTGTCTTTTAATTAGCCTGTTGGATTTCAACGTATCAATAAATAATGCTTTTAAATCCATTTTTTAAAAAGTATACTTTTGGTTATTGTACATTTAAGACATGGTGGATTACTTCCTTTTGTGACAACTTTTAGTAATGAGTGGTGCTATCTTATCTACAGAATACTCCACACTTGAAAAATTTATTACAGTTGTTATCATAAGACAATAGTTATTGAACTTTCGCTAAATATGTTTACAGATAAAGTATTGCGTACAATAAGGAGAAACAAATGCTATCGAAAACTCGTCAAATGTTAAGGATTCTTGTAGACAATCCATGTAGTAAGTTGTGAATATATGTTAAAACTGAAGCCTACATTATGTATTTGATCAGTGCTAAAAAATACCTGTGAATTTTCATTAGGTATGCTATATGTTAAAAGCTTAGGAAAGAAAAAACTAACACCAACTTTGCAATGGGAAAGGAGAATAAACTGTTTCACAAACTTCTTCTTCTTATGTCTGAAGTTTCATGAAAGTAAAATTTATTTATTTGTACAAGTAATCACCGATTTATTTCCTATTTATCTGTATTCTTTTTTCATGTCTATATGACATATATTCAAAGATCATTTACTTATTTAAACAGGTTTTTATGTCGATGCGCTAGGTTATATATTTCTATTGTATTGAATTAGATTCAATCTCCCAACATGACCCTCCTCCTCCTCTTTGCTAAACGGATAGCGTACATGTTATCGGTGGTAACAGACCACAATCATGTAGGAAATCATCATCATTTTATTTACACTTTTTTTTTTCACGAACAATAACTTTGTAAGATTATATAAAATACCCATTACTGTTCAAAGGGTGAGGTCAACTAAACTACCACCTTTTCCTATCATTTCATTTAACCACTTGTTTTTTAAAAAAGAAGGCCAATAGAAGCAATTTTCAGTTCAAGTTCTTGAAAACAACCATCTTTTAGTATATATTAATCTTACTTATTTGACACACAGTTGTTCATTAATTTTACTTATGTACTGTTCAAAACAGAAAAAGATTTGTTCAAAGATTTGATAATAAATCTATAAGTACGTTAGCAATAGTTCACTATTGTTTTCTTATCGAGAACAAACTTTTATTCTTTCATAACAGGTCCCTCCCATGATTCACATTTAATTTTAACACTTTTGAAAATACAATTTCCTTGAGCATCCAATAAAATAAAATAACATTATATGGATTACTATGCTGACAAAGTTTCAATGTTTAGTTTTTCAGTGCTAGTTGGTTTCTACAGTTAGACTTTTCTTCATTAGGTATTCATTTATCAATATAAGATCATAATGGCTCAATGGTAAAGGGTTCATTTCCACTGCTTAGGATTCCTAGTTCGGTTACCGTTTACATCAATTATTTCATTTGTCATAGCGGAGCCATAAGGGCTCAGTGGTAAAGCGTTCATTTCCACTGTTTAGGGTTTCTGGTGCGATTACCGTTTGCATCAATTATTTCATTTCTCATAGCGGAGTCATAAGAGCTCAGTGGTAAAGCGTTCATTTCCACTGTTTAGGGTTTTTGGTTCGATTATCGCTTGCATCAATTATTTCAACATTTTTTATGACAACATTAAGTTTGGATTTATTTCTTATAAATTGTGCTGAACAAACAACATGTTCTCCCACTTCTTCATTCCGCCAATTTCATAACCTTTTCTAAAGTGATCCAACATAATCGTGGGACTCACAAATTTCATTTATTATTCAAAATAATTTCATAATTAAGCGTACACAGATACCATAGTAAGTAAGTAAGTAATTTTTTTATTTCTAAGAAACAATTTTGCTATTTAATCTTTACATTTATTCAGAGTTCAATTCCATGCTGCACAAAGTATCTAAACTGAACTGAACTGAACTAAAGTTCTTTTGTCTTTGGGGATTGCAATGGGTTAGTGGTCACCTTTCGTGCTTGGGGGTTGATCCTAGGATGCTCCAATTATTTGATCATTTTATGACAAGTATTTGTGTTTCACAGGGCCGCTTTTTATAAAGTGTCTAAGAGACAACAAATCTTCATGACCTAAGTGTACGGGACTCCATTTCATCCAAATAGATAATAGTATGCCAATTAACATATATGTCATTCTACACTGAAACCCTTTATTTATATTTACCTTGAATAGTTGGATATTATTGTGTTTTTGCACAAAATTTTATATACAATACCGTGGCTCGCAAATCCACAGCTTCAAACCCAAAAGAAATACCTAGTTAATTATTCAAGGAATAAAAAAAAAAACTGATTTTATTGTATGTTCCCTGGCACCAACTACATTTTAGTGTTCACAGAAGAAAAAGTATTCAAATTCTCTATCTTGTCTGCATAAAATAAGTTGCTCCGAGTAATTTATTAGGAGAGTATCTTTTATTCACTTACATATTCTTCGAACATCTTATACATGTGAGTGAATAAAATAAATTCATTCACTCATCTTAAACGGATTTAATCAAAAAGTAAAAATTCAGACTTTTCTTTCAGTATACTATCATTTAATAGCAACAACTAATTAGTAAACGAAAATGTTGTTGTTGTTGTTGTTTTAATTCTTATTTATGGACACCAGCAAATATCTCATTACGCTTGTTTCACCCTACAACTACGTATTTTGGTTAAAAATAAAAGGAAAACTCAAGTACAATTTGATATTGAAGGGAAATCAAATTATTTATGATAGCATAATTAAAATCTTTTCAATGGTAACTGTTAACTGAATAGTACAACGTACTGAAAAGCATAAAGATTTTTTCCTGCTTTTAAAAAACTCTTCAATGGTAACTGTTAACTGAATAGTGCAACGTACTGAAAAGCATAAAGATTTTTTTTTCTGGGTTTTAAAAATTCTAACAACAATTTTTATTCTGAAAATATCTTTTCTATGCTTCGAAACGTTACTGTTAATAAAAGGTATCTATAAGTTCAATATGACACGGAAAAAAAAAAGTTAGACATTTTTTATGACCTTTGTTAGGTAGGTTTTAAAAATTCAAAGGAAAGGAAACTCAAAATTTACCCATTTACCCAAAAAACATGATTTATTTACAAGTATTTACAACTATTTACAAAAAAAAAAATTAAAGCCCCAAAATTACCTCCCCTCCCTCCCCTTCTTCTTCCTGATCCATTTCTTCTTCTTCTTCTGCCTCCTTGTCTTCGTCTTGCTTTTCTTCTTCTTCTTTTTCCCTCACCCGTCCCTCCAAGTCCCATGGTATTCCGATTATTTCCCCATCATTACACTTTCTGTCTTTTTCTTCTATATACATTTTTAAAAGTTCCATGTTTACACACATATCACATGTATGCCATTTTTCATTTTTCTTTTTATTTTGTGGGCATACATATGATAGAAAATATGATTTTCGATCACCACGGTTTTTTATTTTTTTACGGCAGTAGTCGTTTGCGGTGTACGCTTCAAATTCAATTTCAGTCATTTTCTTCTTCTGCAAAATAAAGAAAAGTATTATTAGTACAACTTATTTTCACCAAAATGAAATCAATTATAATCAACACTAATAAAATTCTATTATTCTAATCACAAGCTCAATTACATTGTTTAACTTGGACAACTTATGTATAATTTTAAAGGGGGTTAACTTCACAAAGATTTGACCGACATGTAAGAAGTTATGTTTGGTTTTCGATGTGAATTTTATGGGTCAAAATTTTAAATCTGTGTGAGATATATATTTAATTTTCAGTTTTTTATTCTGAAAAAACCTATAAGAAAAATATCAATCTTAAATCAAGTCTAGTGTTCCTGTGTAGCCTAACATAGTGATTAACGCTAATAATCACGCTATTGGTACAAACTGTCCCGGATTTAATTTCCGGTGGTGGTGGTAAAATACTAGTTTCATATAGCTATGCTACTAAACAAAACAATAAACTTAAAATCAATTCATTTTATGTAGGTACACGTCTCATATAGTCATGCTACTGAACGGGATAGCAAACTTAAAATCAATTCACTTTATGTAGGTATACGTCTCATAAACCATGTTACTGAACGAAACAACAACAAACTCAAAATCAATTTACTTTATGTAGGTACACGTCTCGAAGTTTTCAAGTTTATTTTCCAATAATTATTAGTTATTTAATACGTTCATGTCTCATATGTCAATGCTGCTGAACGCCTTGGTTAACTGAAATTAAGCTACTATTATTAAATCTTACAGGTATGTTCTTATATTTTAATAAACGCTGCTAACAAACACGAATTCAATTTCCGGTTGTATCCTAAAAGTTTCACGTTAAGGCTGACGCATTTTGTTAAAATGAATCACAATTTAATTTGTAATGGTTCGACATGTTCTAACCCCTTAATGCTTTTGCCTTTGGTGCAAACAAAACCATTGTACCGTATTCACTAAAGTTATCATCATTATCTTTACTGCAAACATATTTCCGTTCTCAAGTACAAATTTCGCATGTCATAATTTTTTAATGTTATTGCCTTTCGTGCTAAGACGTACAATTTTAATTCCCGTGCAGGTCTACCCGCATAAACAAAGTCACCTTACCATTAAAATGCTGATTTAATTCCAGCGTAAACCTAACACTAACGTACGAGTTCAAATCCTGGGCAAGCCTACGCGCATAAACAAAGTCATCTTAACAGCGGCGTGCGGGTTTAATTTCCACGTAAACCTAACAATGGTGCATGGGTTCAAATTCCGAACGGGCCTACGCATATAAGCAAAGTCACCTTAACAGCGGCATACGGGTTCAAATCCAGGTGCGCTTACGCGTATAAGCAATTAGCCTTAAATGCCCTACAACAACAACGCTGCAAAGGGTCGGAAATTAATTTTAATAATAAGTATTATATTTAATCTCGGGTTTTATTCAATGTTACTCCAATCCAATTAGCTATAAAATATTCTCCTACATTCAAATGAATTCTGCAATATTTAAATATATCTTTCACGCCATTTCCCTCAAAATCTGACGGAGTAAACAAATTAAGTTATTTTTTTTTTCACTGTATATAAATCAAATTTCCACCCAAACAAACTCAAACAAAGTGATTATTAAAAATAAAATACGTTCGCTTCATATAAGCATTGTCTCTAGTTCAAACCTTGAATCGGTCATAAATGAACAAACGAAATGTATATCAGTTTTCTTATGCATCTCTATATCAATTTTAAACTTATAAATATTCTTTCAACAAGAAACAAAAATAAGATTGTGTATGTGTTTTCAATAACCATATTAAAACAGTAAAATCACATTTCTTCTTCTTCTTCTTCTATACTTATTTTTTTTCTTTCTTTCATTAAATAACCCCGTACTAATTATTATATAATTCTCTTCAATCATTTGTTTTCATTACTTTAATACAAAATCAACTATAATAGAAAATTGTGGTTCCATGCCATCTGTCGGAAATTTTTTAAATTAACTTTAGTTTAGTTTAAGCCGTGTGTCGTGTTGATGTATTTGTTATTAGTCCTGAATATATATTTATATTTAAAGGTACAATATGATATATATATATATTATATATATATTTTCTTTTTTTTAGCCATTAAATACTACTGATAGCATTAAATAAGTACCCTTCTTGCAGTTGTGTTCTGTTAATAAAACATAATTTGTGAGGGCATAGTTGATTCTTCTTCTATCAGTAAACCACCAAACGTTCATTATATTACAAATCCCTAAGGGGGACCCTTCAGTTGAACATAATTATCATCATCATTATGTTATTACCTATTCAGAAAAACCCGCAATTGTAAGAACTAACTAACTAATGGGGAACTTTAACACATGTCAATGTATATGGTAAAAACACATAATTCTCTTTTTGCTATAATATAATACTGCTAAAATCTCGGGTCGCCTATAACTAATGGGCCCCCGCCCAGTTATAGCTACGCAATTTTCCTTTTGCTATAATATAATACTGTTAAAATCTAAGTAAGCCTGGGGGGCCGCGGTGACTCGGTGGTAGAGCGTTCACCTCTGGTGTTTGGGGTCCCGGGCTCGCACCAATATTTCAACATTTTCATGACAAACATTGTTTGGATTTATTTTTTATAAATTGTTGTAGACAAACATCGTACATATGAAAATTTCTCGGGGTTCTACCCGTTTCCTATATACTTTTAAGAGTTTATTTTAGCTCCCATATTTAGTTCAAGTTTGTAGAAACAAACGAGAAAATAAATAATCACACTGTAAGTGTTCAGAGATTTCATAGAAATCGAACCAATAAAAAAAAAAAAAAAAAAAAAAAAACGGCATAACCGTGGGGACTCAAAAATTTCTAAGTAATCTTGTAACTGGGACCCGCCAGTTATACTGCAAATAGGACTACATAATTTCCTTGTAATACAATACTGTTTAAATCTGGAGGAACCCATAAGTAAGGGGAAGGGCCTCCGCCAGTTATAGCTATGTGTTACAATACTCGTACGTAATTCTCTTTTGCTATAATAGTCATACGTAATTCTCTTTTGCTATAATACTGGTAAATCTAGGCAATCTATATAACACGCAAAAGCACCCGTCAGTTATAGGAGCATGGTACAAATAGGAATACCCATACATAATTTCAATTCGTTTCATTATAATACATTACTGCTAAAATCTGGAGGAACCCATAACTACGGGGAGGGAAGGGGGCCCCCGTTACTTGTAAAAATATACTACAAATACCCATACATAATTTCAATTCGTTTCATTATAATACATTACTGCTAAAATCTAGGATCGCCTATAACTAATGGGCCCCGACAGTTATAGCTACGTGATTTTCCTTTTGCTATAATATAATACTGTTAAATCTAAGCAATCTATCTGGCAGGCAAAACCCCTCATTGAGGGACATGGGCTCTATCTGGAAGGCAAAACCCACTTAGTTGAGGGACATCATTTCCTTTTGCTTCATTGTAATACAATACTGCTAAAGTCAAAAGACAGTGTTCAATAACCAATGTATTTAACGGGTCCGTCCTTTCTCTGTCTTGACATTAAAGCCAATGTACGCGTTATGTGGCTAGCTTCCACGCAAATAACTAACATTCAGTAATATTTACTATTAAAACACAATAATGTTGGAAAAAGCGCTCCCCCCAAGACTAAAACATTTCTTTCTGCAAATACTAGTCTTAGTTCAAACATTTGCGTTCCTAAAAAGATTATCAGTTGTATTACCAAAGCGTAGTAGTATGCCATCTATTGGTAAATGAGCTTACTTAAACAGTTCAAGTCCCATCTGTACAACGTACATATATATATTAGGTATAACTGATTTAAAGTGATCGGTATAACAGTTAAAAAATCGTAACAAATGAATCAAACATATTGTAATTAAGCATCCTATAATTAAGCAAATAAAACTCTACAAGTAAATGGTCCGTCTTTTATTTGTAGGTTCACACTACAGGTGTTCTGAGATTTCATAGAAATCGAACCAATAAAATAAATTAACACGGAACTTCTAATGAAGTGATTGAACAAAAAAAAAGCAAATGAACCAATAAAATATTTTAATAGTTCGCACCGTAGCTGCTATTAGCCTGTGTACCAAGCATGAAAAATGCAAATAAGAAGCAATCCGTAAAAATAATAATAATAATAATAATAATAATAATAATAATAATAACTTTAGTAATCGAAAATCGCAATTACATTTCAAGCGTTTTCAGTATATCGCAAAGCTTATCCTCTTGTCATGATTACAAAAATGGTCGTAGGTTTATTTCCCGGATAATGTTTCTCAGAAACAAATCGTGTATTATTTACTTAATTATAATGAATTGAATAATACATGACATTTAAAAAGTTCTCACCTTAAAAAATCAGAGTTCGATCTGTTAAATCACTCCCAAAAAAGTTCAACACCCAAAAGATCAACACACACACACACTATAAACGGTGTAAAAACAATAATAACAAACTTTATTTCATTACTGTATATATATATATATATATATATAAGGATTTCATTATGTCCCTCCCCCCAAGCATCATGTTTTTTCAGCGGGTTTTCAACCCGATTTCATTAATTATAAATAAATAAATAAGATCATCATATCCGCTAACATCGTTTATTCAGTGTTACGGTAAGACATCTGAATTTCTTATTTTCAAGTTCGTCAGCCGGTGGAGAAATCTCATTCAGACAGGGTATCGACATTTGGGACTTGTAGCTATGTACGGTTTTCATCTAATTAAGGAAAAAATGCTTACATGTTCATCAGATATTCTGCCAAAAATCAAATATTGTCACAAAAATACATCTTCTAAAGGGAGAAGAAACATGAAATTTCTATCTGTCTTCTTCATCACTGCCGATAACTATCGCTGTAACAACCATCGTTAATGGAAAAATATTTCAGTATGTTGCCAGACAGTTTCTCATGGTCAAGGAGAAAGTGTGTAAGGTTATTCCAGTACATGCGGAAATAAAATTAGAAAGTACATTGACACTCAATGTTCTAACGGATGTCAGGAGAAATCGTGTAAGGCAACGACCCTGGCATTTTACAAAAATAAAACTCTATTCATTCTAAAACAGCCTTCTCTCAGAGACGGAAGAACAATTCACTCGCTCCGTATTTCAAACTTGGCTGTAAACACGGAGTTAACTATAAGGAATAAAAAACAATGAATATTAACAAAATAAATAAAGCATTCAATCATACATACACAGACTCCGTATTTCCTATATGTTTTTTTTTCTCGCCAATTTACATGTGAGAATTGCAATAATTCTCAGTACAATACAATATACACCATTAGTGTTTGGGGGTCCCGGGTTCAGTCTCCCGTACAATACAGCGTTCACCGCTGGTGCTTAGGGTCCCCGTACAATATAACGTTCATTTCTGGTGTTAAGGTTCCCATATTCAATCCCCGTACAATGC
This sequence comes from Thermobia domestica, assembly GCF_964235325.1. Taxonomy (NCBI): domain Eukaryota; kingdom Metazoa; phylum Arthropoda; class Insecta; order Zygentoma; family Lepismatidae; genus Thermobia; species Thermobia domestica. The sequence goes on from NW_027656826.1 coordinate 9,994, forward strand.
ATCTTTCATCTCTGGTGTTAAGGGTCCCGGGTTTATTCACAGTACAATACAACATTCATCTTTTGTGCTAAAAGTCCCATATTCAATTCCCATAAAATACAACGTTCACCCCTGGTGCTAATGGTACCACGCTCATTTTCAGTACAATACAGCATTTATCTTTGATGCTAAGGCTCCCATATTCAATTCCCATACAATACAACGTTCATCTCTTGTGCTAATGGTACCACGCTCATTTTCAGTACAATACAACATTCATCTCTGTTGCTAAAAGTTCCATATTCAATCCCCGTGCAATGCAACGTTCATCTCTGTTGCTAAAAGTCCCATATTTAATCCCCGTACAATGCAACGTTCATCTCTGTTGCTAAAAGTCCCATGTTCAATCCCTGTACAATACAACATTCATCTCTTGTGTTAAGGGTACCAGGCTCATTTTCAGTACAATACAGCATTCACCAATAGTGGTAAGGGTCCCGGGTTCGATTCCAGTGCGTATCACACATTATAAGTGTTCTCACCTTCTTATTTTTAACAATCACCATCTCCTTTAGCCTAACAGGTGGAACTCAAATATTTCATTTTCTTTTTTATTCTATCACATATTGTTCGTGTAATATATTCAATATTAATTTAATCACTACTACGAAAGTACGTGATACAAAATGACGTATCAACAGATTTAATTCAAATTTCCATTATTATTATTATTTTTAAAAATACCCAGTATAAAGTCTCTAAAAAGAGGACACGATCTTTACATGTCAGCACAACTAAAAACAGAAATATAACAACTTTCCAAATCCATGTCATCAACCCATAATGACCTACCAAACCGTTTGACAACATCCATTAAAGAAACATGTTAGAACATCATTATTACGTAAAGTACCGCTAACATTCCAGCTTTCGGGTGTAGAAGTTCGTCAATCACTACTGAGGTAGCCGACATTAGTGCCAAGCGGCCAGAATGGGTCCAACTAGCTTTACTTAGCTGTGAAAATATCTTGCGGAGAAGTATTTCCTATATTAAATGTATTATATTGTTTTTCATTTAAAAAAAGGAAAAAAATAAATCTTGCTTGAAACTACTTTGTTACGCAAGATCATATTTTTCATTTCTGTTTCATATGCATGTTCTTCTATCAGCCATGAGGTTCTTACGAGCCGTCAACTGGTTGGAGTCATACTTTAACTAGGCTAACTTAATAAATAAACCCATTTCCGAGACGGTATTTCTATCTCAACTCTCTCGTACTATCCCACCACTCCTCCCCGGATCGAGCGTAGGATCCCTATACTGGGATTCGAAGCCGACCATTTAAAGCTACAAGCAAAATCTTAACAACATATATATAGGTCGTTTCAAAACAACACCGACAACATTTGGTAGGTGATTCCTGACACCAAAATAAGACAAAAAGGATAGACCAATCTGGGTGTACAAATGCTTCCTTTCGGAGTTATAGGCTGCAGAAAACATGAAAAAATGGACTTTAATGAATTAAATGAAAATGTCTTTATTGAAGCAGGCGAGGTTCAGCCATGGCTGCTCTACCACCTAACACTTGTCAAAAGAATAAAATATTAAATACTACACATCAAAAGGAACGGAAAAAACTATAAAAAAATACAAGTAAAAGAATAAATCAGAAAATAAACAAGTGACATATGCAATAAAAACTATTGATACTGTTGGATTTAACTAAGTTCTTACATAAAACTGTACATGTAAGTGCCAGAGGCCAGTCGGTGGGATTTCATCAAATGTGATTTTAATGAATTTCGAAATGAATTAAATGACTTTATTTTCGTGAGAGCTTTTGTTATCGCATTCCATACTCTCAGACCTGCTCTAGAAAATGATCCTTGCACTATCTTCAGTTTAAGTCTTTGTACGTTGAATTTCTTACTGTTACGCGTAACGTGAGAGTGAATTTGTGAACGCTTTGTAAATTTACAATATAAATATTGTGTTGATTGAGTTTTAAGGATTTTATATATCAGGCAACTATAGGGTAGGTATCTTCTTCTCGACATTGTTAAAATATCGTTTCTATTTAACACTGGTAGGATATGTTCCGATTTCTTTAAGTTAAAGGCAAACCTAATGCACGAGTTCTGTATTTTCTGTATAGTTTTAAAATTGTAAACGGAAAGAGATGGTCCATATACAGCGTCACAGTAGTCTAATAACGGTAAAACAAGAACTTGTATGACATATAATTTCATAGACTGAGATAGAAAGTCTTTGGCTTTGTAAAGTCGATGTAATAAAGTAATAGCTTTATTACACTGAGTAGATATATGGTTATTAAATTTAGTTCCTTATCCAATATGAGTCCTAAGCTTTTCACATGGGTAGATTAAGAAATATAAGTGTCCATAATTTTTATTTTTAGATCCGCTGCCTTGATTTTATTCAACTGTTGTGAGGTTCCTATAATCGTAAATGTACACTTACTGGGGTTGATGACAAGACCGTTATCGGTACACCATTCAGATATAAAGGTTAAATCTCTATTAACAAGTTAACTTTGTGGTGGACAAACACCGTGCTCGTGAGTTTTCTCGGGGTTCACCCATTTCCTCCCACTTTCTTCATTCCACCATTTCATTCATTTCTCATAATCATCGTCTCCTTTAGCCTAACCGGCATAACCATGGGACGTAAAACTCAAAGATTTCATTTCATTTTTTCTATTAACAAGTTCAATTGTGGTGATGACATGATGCAAAGTTGTGTGTCATCCGCGTAGCAATGCACAGTAGAGTATTTAATGGAATATATGAGGTCAGCAATGTAAATAGAAAAGAAAAGGGAACCCAAGATTGACCCTTGAGGTACTCCTTTGTTTATAACGAGTGACGAAGATAAGGGATTTTGAGCTGTCCTAAGATATACTTGTTGTTTCCTGCCTAGTAAGTAGCTTTCAATCCAGTTTATAACGATATCAGAGAATTTATAATACCTTAGTTTAGCCAGCAACAGGTTATGATTAACTAGATCGAAGGCCTTGGTTAGGTCTAAGAGGACTATGATTGCTACTTGAGAGTTATCAACTGCGTTTAATATCCAATCTGTTACCTCGAGCATCGCACTGACAATACTATGATGCTTACGAAAACCGGATTAAATAATAGGGATGATATTATTATGATTTACATAGTCGTATAATTGCTGGTTTACTAATTTCTCTACAACCTTTGACATTATTGGTAAGATACTAATTGGACATAGCTCGTTTAAGGAAGTTACGCGGGGTTTCTTTGGTAACGGCGCCACTTTTACTGTTTTCCAGACAGTAGGAAAGTAGCCGTTAACTAGTGAATAATTAATTATTTTTGTTAGAGGTGATAGTATGAATGGCAACGCTAATTTGATCATTTTAGTGCTTATTGCATCAGGGCCAGCTGTGTTAGATTTTATGCTGTGTACCGCCTTCCTCACATCGGATTCATTTACTGGATGAATAGGAATGTTGTCTCCAACTGTGGATGTTGCTTAGACATAAATTTCTTAGTTTGATTGTGAACTCTCAGAATTATTAGGACGCAAACCAGGAAGACTGACGAAATGATCATTAATATCTGGATCATTGATTTCACTGGAAGATGCTACATCATTGTTCCTGTTACAAAGAGACAGCACTTGCATTACTTTCCATTTGTCTTTAACTGCAGTGCAGTTTTTAATACGATAAGAGAAGTAATTTTTTCTTGTCGAACCACTGACGTTGTAAAGTTCCTAAGCCTTTTAAACTCTTCCCAATCTTGTTGGATTCTGATACGCTTGAACTTGAGATGTGCTCGATCACGCATTTTCATTAATATCTTGGTATTACTTGAGAGATATGGGAGTTTAGTTTTAGAAAGCTTGATCTTTTTAATAGAAGCATGCACATCAAATATATGTATTAATGCGTCATGTACAAAGGAAACCTTACCGTCTATTATTAAAGGTCCATAGCTTCAAAACTATGGGATCTACCGTAGTCAGGTTAAGGCTTTATTTAGGAACTAATATGTGCGCTACCCAAAAATATATATTTGAAACTCCTAAGGTACTTCCGCAACAATTTTTAAAGAGGGAGTTTGGCTACGGGCATGTACTCTAAAGTACTCACCAACTACCTCTATAAAAGTTGTTGCTCAAGTACCGCAGGATTCTGGAACTTGGATATTTGGATAGCGTGTGTATATATACAGTGAAACCTCTAATAACGGACACCTCCCGTAACGGGCTAATTTTGTAATCCTTGAACACTGTAATAGGAAGAAACATATTGGTAAACCCCTCTAAAGCGGATACTCTGTAATACGGACACAGACAGTCTTTCCTGTATGTTATAGGTATTATTTACCTCCGTGTTACGGACATTTTCTCTAGAAACAAGTTCAAAAGTACAGCAAAAGTACATTTTCAGTAATTCATACATGTGTCAGCAAAGAAGCATTGTGATAACATTTTGCCTCGTTAACTGACTTCTCAGCAACCCAGATGAAGCGTCTCTGTTTAACAACACCTTCATGTTCTTTTGCATTCCACTCCCACCCAACCTGCTTGAGAAATAAAAGTGATTGACAGTTGCCCGCCGTTTGGGATATGACACGTAATTCTACTGTCCGACTGAAATCTCTGACCAAGCAGAAGACAAGTTCAGTATTTTTTGCCGTGGGTACGCATATTGTCTCACTGCCTCTATTTGTAGAAATATTTTTTTAAAGTGATTCTGCATCTCGAATATGCAATAAGGTGAATTCAGTTGTAAGCTTTCGAAATGCCACAAAAAGCGCTAACGTTAAAAGAAAAAATCGAAGTGATTGATATTTCTAAGAAAGACAACTGTGGTGTGCGAAGGACAACTGAATATTTTCGTATCGGTAAAATACAAGCAACTGAGATAATATATTACTTTGAATATTACTTTATTTACTGATTTACGTAAGAAAATATTGAAACTTCTCCAAGGCGGACACCTCTCTATAGCGGACAATTTTTGGTTCCCCACGGCTGTCCGCTTTAGAGAGGTTTCACTGTATATATATATATATATATATATATATATATATATATATATATATATATATATATATATAGAGAGAGAGAGAGAGAGAGAGAGAGAGGCTGTTAATGTGCAATGTTTGGGAGGTAAATTTACTTATACAGTAGGCAAACGAAATAAATACCAGTAAATATTTCCTCGGAATCGCGTAGTTTCAGAGATATAGGCTGCTGAAAGCGTGGAAACATAAAGTTTAGAGGTGAATATCCTCAAAACCACTAGCCATTCAGCTGATGCGACATATTATCGTTGTACATCCTTGATATCCTCTATCCAAAAATGCATAATTCAGAATCTTCTGTTGACGGTGCAAGGGGTTCCTCCACAGGAACTGAAGAGTTTTGGACATTCTGTTAGGATAGATGGATCCTATTTATGATGTAATGAAAGATGCCCCAGTAGGTAACAGAAACTCGTTGACATAATATCCATTTCTTGATCAGAACCAAGATAACGAGCTGTTTTTGGTGTGTGGTTCGTGGTTACGTAAGCACAGAAGAGAACGATTGTGACTGATCAAATGAAATTAAATAAAATCTTCAGTCTAATATCTCACGATCATACCCTGAGCGTTAACGGAGATAGATATTTAATGATTTTAAAAGAAGTAGCGCTTAGACAATGGGGAAGAAAATGGAAGTATCCCTCGTAAATAAAAATACAGACACTATGTTCTCCCACCACAAAGCCACTTGACTTGGGTTTCTTTTGCGGTAGAAATGAAATGAAATGAAATCTGTAACTTTTACGTCCCACGCTTATACCGGTTAGGCTAAAGGAGACGGTGATGATGAGAAATGAGTGAAATAAAGACAGTGGTAGGAAACGGGAGAACCCGAGAAAACCCACGAGCACGGTGTTTGTCCACCACAAAGTCCACACGGCGCGACCTGGGATCGAACCTTGACCCCAAACACCGGAGTTGAACGCTCTACCACTGAGCTACCGCTCCCCCTAGCACTGACTTACCATGCATCCCTTCTTTCCCTTCTTTGCAGTGGACAAAAGGTTGTTAACAACGCGCTGGAGGTTGTTATTATTACTACTACTAAGTATTCTGATTGGTACTACTGAGTATTCTACCTGGTACAAGTAAGTTGGCAGGTCCAGGGACTAATGAGTTTTTTTTTTTTTTTTTTTTTTTTTAGGTTCGGGCCTGCAATAGTTTTTCCATGTTTTTTTGATCCTCAGCTTCCTATTTTAATTCCCAATATCTTCTTATATTTTTCAAATCATCGATCACTTGAACTCTTCTTCTGTGTGAGGTGATGACATTAAAACAGAAAATTGATTGTGAAACAAAAAGTTGAAAAGGGTGTGTTAAGGAAATCGACTTCGTGCATAAATTAACTTTACATACGGATATTGGCAAGGGCGACAATACTGCAAAATTGCGGTGACAGGCGGCCCATTAAAGAGCACAACATGGACTTTTCCACCCTCTGGACAAACGTGGGATTTCCTTCCTGACTTCATGGGATTTCCTCTTGTTATGCCCCTGACTTGTATTTTCAAGTTACTTACCTTCCCTGAGATTTTAAAATTAACATTTATTTATTTTTTTATTTATCGACACAACAGGTATTGCTGCCCAATTACAGTGTCTACATATGCAACTTGAATACATAATGTTAGAGTATGACGTGAAACTTGAATGCAAAAATTAAATTATAATGAACCTGATGCTTGAATATAGAATATTAAATCAAAGTAACACATTGTACTTAAACTTTTTTTCTTTTTTTACAGAGCACTCAATATTAATTGTTGAGTTGATTTTAGTTTAGCGTCCCTTTCAGCAGCGAGGCTATATGAGATGTGGACATACTGATTAACGTGGAATCCGAACCACATGAGCTCCCGCCAGGAATCGAACCCGGGTCTCCCACGCCAAAGGCGCGTACGCTAACCGCTTAGCCACGAAGGAGCTCTAATACACTCAATATTAGTTTTTTGAATGACTTTTCAGAACAATGAAATATACCTACATCTTCATAACTTATATGTTTTATTGTATGTAGCACAAAGTCTCCATGTAGGTGACATATGTAATGTATTCGTTTGTTCCTTCCTGCAGTAGAATAGGCCACTATTTCCCTTGCGTGTTTTGAGGTATGGAACCTGGATCATTATTTTTTGTAATAATACCCATACAGTCTATTTCGTTGTGCAGATGTCTGTTTAGCTAAAGGATGTCGTTCAACATCCGTCTTTGTTCTAGTGTCTGAAGTGTAAAGTTATCAAGTAAATTATCATACGGTTCGTATTTGGGTAATGTCCTGTCCTCTTGTATGTGAAAAAACGTATGAATTTCTTTGTATTTGCTCTACCTTTTGACTACGTGTTTTCACAGAAGTGTTCCAAAGAAGTGAGGCATATTCAAGTTTGCATCTTATGTAAGAAAAATAAAGCGCTTGTAAATTCTTTGGTTGTTCTGATAAGAAACCCAAGGTTTCGATATACATCCTTGGTGATATTTATCTTAGATTTTTATCACACCTAGATCTTTATTGATATTTAGTTTTTCTAAGCTTGTCCCATTAATCGAGTAAGTAAAGTCATACGTTTTTTCACGTTTACTGTACGTCATGGTTTTACACTTATTTATATTTACGTCAAGTCCATTGGTAGTACACAATTTAAGTATATTAGTCAGATTCTGTTGCAAGAGTAGACAGTAATATATAGATTTCACATTTACGAATATTTTTGAACCATCTGCAAAGAGTAATTTATGAGAGTTATGGATATTATTAATAAATAATAAAAACAAAAGACGTCCAAGATTAGATCCTTGAGGGACTCCGGAATTTACACAAAAGTTTTTAGTTTTATATTCTTTATACAGAAAGGATAGTCTACGTTCACGGAAGTAAGATTTTAAAAATATACATATCATGGGGGACTAAAATTGAAAGTGGCAAGTTTCTGAATTAGTATGTTATGATCCACAATATCAAATGCTTTATTAAAATCTATATATTACATCTACCTGCACATTATTATCGAAGGATGAAGTGTGAAATCTGAAATGATGGTGAGATTAGTTATCGTGGATCTCTTCTGTAGGAAGCCATGTAGATATATTGATATTGAAGATTTAACATGAAATATGACCTGATCATAAATGACACTTTCAAATACCTTTGCAATTGTTGGTAATATAGCTACTACACCATAGTTTTCTATGCTATTTCTGACATCCAACAGTGATGGCCTTTAGTCTAAAAGAGCGAATGATTAACGAATGATTTTTAGAGTTAATGGAACGACAACGTGGTAGGAAAGGGAAGAGCTCTAAGAAAACCAACAAACACGAATTTTTTACCAGTATCCGACAATAAATATCAAATGGGAAGCAATCCTTAGTATCGGGCTACGCGTAATCAAACATACGTGCAAAGCACTAGTGTTATAAATATATTAACGTTAACCAATGAAGGATGTGATGTTCACAAACCTTCGTGTCCGTTTGCAATTGTGGATAGCACAATAAGATAGAGGAATAAGTGAGAATCACGTTTATTTTGACTGTACCAAGATACATTGGCCATTTACTAGGGCAGATCGCATATCTCTCGATCTATTGTTGGAAACAGTGGTGTATGATGAAATTTTACTTTGGGTAAGCATTAGTAATAGAGGCGGCTCCTGAGGGACATCACAGCGGCAAAAATTATTTCTTTCTCTTCAAACTAAGAGAAGAAGACTTTATTAATGTAATAATTCTTCAATATAGCAATTATTGCATTATTCAACATTGCCTTAATTTCAAGCAATAAAACTGCTTTTTTTCTTTTTCTTTTTTTCTTTCTTTTTCTTTTTTCTTTTCTTTTTTTTTTTTTTTTTACCAGAATGACTTTTCTCACGAGCCACCTCTGAATGGTATGAAACTTCTTGGTCTCTTTTCTCTAAATTCTAAGAACATTTAACAGTTTCTGAAACCAGATAGTCCAGAATCAGCTAATCTAGCTTCCGTAACGTGTTTTGTGAATTCGATGTTGCATTAACGAAACAGTCAAACAAGTCATGGTAAGTACCCGGCTATTTGGTAGCGTTTGCAAAGCGTATTTATTGCTCATGCGTACGCTTGGAATACGCTGACCATGTATTTAAATGTAGATGGATAATCACAAACGCGAAAACAATAAAAACGCGGAAAAGACGTCAGCTCGAGCGTATTTGGTGCGTTTCGGAACAATAGACCGCCTGCTGTTTAAAAGATGTCTAAAGAAAGGACAAAAAGGAAAGAAGTGTTGCCAGGCAAGGAGATTTTAAAAAGAAACAGCTGCTTGGAAGATGCTTTGTGCAGAGTATTGGAACTCTGCTAGTATAGACCTGGATCTAACAAAAAGACCCGGAAACCCTGACTGACTCACAGTATGATTTACAACTCTGGCAAAAGTAAAATTACCGAGTAGCCAATTTGACCGTGTTCCCTGTGGGGAGTAACGCATTCTCAAATAGCCATACGCTAATATTTGTTGCTTTGATCAATTTTGTTTCATTAACATACGTATGTTGAATATTTCCACAGCTATAATGAGAAAATTTGCAGTTGTACGCATCTTCATCTGTTTGAAGAATAAGTACCCTCATTATGACCTCCTGAAAACTGGTTCTTGTATGCCTAGAAAACAACAATTAAACGTTTCACAATATATATCTGTTTAGGAATACGCTCATTGTGTTGGTCAGGGACGTACTCAGAGGATGGGTTCTGGGAACCCCCCGGAAATCCCAACTTTCCTGTAAATATAGGGAGTGATTTTTCTAATTTTAATATAATAATAAATCCTCGTATTGACTATGGAATCCCTCCAAAACATTTTGACTCCTGCTGAAATAAATTCTTGCGTATTTGTCTGGTGTCACTGATCGCTTATTTCCGTTTGTTCATCATGCATATAGTTAATCCTGGATTTTCCAAGTTTTATTATTTTTTTTAATAATTACTGCTTGCAGATGACATTGAGAAAGATTGTTCTTTCGTGTACATTATTAATATAATTACATCCTTCATTCTTCCACATATTTTTGTCACTGAAAAAAAAATGTCAACAATCAGTCGCATACGCAGAATTTCGTCAATTGTGAAGGGTGTCTTCAAGCACTCAAACTGATATTCCTTGAGTAGAGCCTACAAGCGTGATTTTGGTAGAAATATGGTAAATGGCTATTATTCCATTTCAAGAGGAGTTTAAAATCCCGCACCCACACTGCTAGCAATATAGTTTGTTTGTAGAAAAATAACCACACAAAAAAAAATATTATCTACATTAATACGAAAATGTTTTCACTTTAGTGGAGGAGTTGAATAACTACTCTGGACAATTATCTTTCTTCTGATTTTCTTTCCCTTTCTTTTCTTTTCTTTTCTTTTCTTTTCTTTCTGTTTTCTTTTCTAAATGCTCGAGAAGTAAAATTAAATTGGCGAATACCTCAAATTATACAATCACAATTGCCTCTATTGCCATTTCTCACGCTCCTACCTTGTCTCCATTTCACAGGTTTCTTGCTTTCACTGCAATAATTAGACACAGCTACTGCATACCTTCCTCTATATAACTGCATAAGATTAAAGTGCATCACTACTTCACTCAGGCACGTAGCCAAGGGGTGGGTCCGGGGGGTCCGGACCCCCCCCTTCAAGACCAGAAATTAAAAAAATAAGGAAGGACGAAACAAAAAGAGACAAGAAATAGGAAGAATCAGCGTTAAAAATAAAAGATAAAATATAAAGATAAAAATAAAGCTAAAAATAAAAATATTTTTTTAACATCGCTTCCCTGTAGTATCTAACATGTTATTTCAAAAACGGTTTTCTACTGCTCCTTTAACTTGTCATTTGGAACAGACAGTAATTGACGGAATAAGAACAACAAAAAGTTATGTGGAAAGCAAGTCCTGTTAACATTTGATTCAACAGAGAAAGGAACGCAGATATAAAATATTTTACAAGACATTATTGGATACGTACTTTCTTTTTAAATAGTTGAGGTCATAATGAAAGGAAAATTGTTATATTTGGATGAACAGAAGAAGGAACGTAGATATTATAATTTTTAAAAAAATATTTTTATAAATATTTTTTTATTCGAGATTTCTTCATAGTTTGTTACTAAAATACTTACTAACATACATGGGCACCGATCCTGGGGGGCCGAGGGGGCCCGGCCCCCCAAAGGTCATGTGAGCCCCCTTGTTGTATTTATGAATATACAATACATTGGCATAATTTGAATGCAATTTGTCTTAAAATCCTCATATATGCCTTCTGCATCTGAATGGACCCCCCCAAATTTACAGAGAAATCGGCGCCCTCGCTAACATGTCCCAATTTTAAAGTCTTAACAAACCAATATATGTTGCTAGTAAAATAGTTTAAATTGATCAAGCCCCTGGTGTGATAACCACAATATTCATATGAAATTCCCCCCCCCCCCCCGTCATGAAATCCTGACTGAGCGAACCAATACAGTGAAACCTCTGAATAACGGACACCAATGGGACGGGAATTTTTGTCCGTTACTGAGAGGTGTCCGTTACAGAGAGGTTACAAAAATTTAATTTTCTCAATGGTAATTGTATGCAGTAATATACAGTAAATACATTTTGTATGAGCGTAAATACGTAAAATTCAATATGAAAATACGCCATTTAGTACATATTTGAATTACTGGGACGGATGAAGGAGAAATTAATTTCTGTTAAATAATATTATTGTTGTGGGATGTTTTAATATGTTCGTATACTGTAAATGATAATGCGTGTATGGTAATTTTCTTAAGGACATGTCATCACCCTGTAAAAAATCCATTAATTCACTTACCGCCTATATTAAAAGTAAAAATAGCTTTAAAAAGTATGCAATATTGTTATTAAATACTGAAAATGTGGAGAAAAACTCATCAAATTTCTTGGGGGAAAGTCTGTAGTAGTTGTCTGCCGTGTACATCCTACGGACACTAGTTTCTGTTTGAAATTTGCTTGCAACTGTTGGATCAATTGGAGAACTTCTATTTCACCGCGATTAATGGCAAATTTCTTTAATTGGTTCAACTGTTTGACACCAATTTGTACAAAAGAAAAATTTTGCTTTTCCAAAAAAGTAAGAGAAAAAGCATTGCTCGTTGAAAAATGTTATCGCAAAATAAACAATGTTCTTTTGTTATCTATGAAATCGTCGGGAAAGATGCAAGACCCAGAGGGAAAAGCACTAAATTTGTTAGGGAAGGGAAGATCCGCATAGAACTCTTGATCATACGAATAATTCAGCATGAGTGTTAGTGCTTATTGAAGATTTTCTAGGATTTCCACCAGAAAGCAGTTTATTGCGGGCAGATAAAAAGAAGCATTTCAAGTTCAGCTTGAAGTTGTTCTGTTTGATGATAGATACACTTGTGGGGAAAAAACTTTTCTCTCTACTGTCAAATATAGCAGAACCAAGAATAATTCCTGTCCGTTATGAAGAGGTTATTGAAACGTTTGGGGGTAAAAAAGGACTGTCCGCGTCCGTATCTGAGAGTGTCCGTAAAAGGGAGGGTTTTGTTCCGTAAGAGAACATATTTTTTGCCGGGACAAAAAAATCTGTCCGTATTATAGAGGTGTCCGTTATTGAGAGGTGTCCGTTAAGGGAGGTTTTACTGTATATGTTACCAGTAAAATAGTTTAGAATAATCGAACTCTGGTGTGATAACCACAGTATTTCATGTCTCGGACCCCCCCTATTACGAAATCCTGGCTACGTGCCTGCTTCACTGAATGTCTCAATTAAAGAGAAACACGTCTATACAATTTATAAGGGGTTATTATTATTATTTCGCTGATTTTAGTATAAATTTTGTTCAATACTACCACGAGAAAGGGTACTTTCTGGCATTCTTTCTGTTTTAAATTTCGGTACTGGTAAGCAATACAAACAATTACATCCAGCGCCACAAGCAAATCTAAAGAATGACGCTAGAGGACACACCTAGAGTTTATGCTATTGTGCTGCTCCTAGTGACAATATATGGAACTTACAACATCAATTCAGTTCCATTGTCAAGGAAGGGAAGCAAACGAACAATTTTGAAAATCACTTGGAATAAAATGACTTAAAGAAATATTAATGTTAAGTGTGTTGGATTTGGGCATGCATTGCTTACCTTACACATGAGAATCGCTGCTGATTGTAAAATACGATTTTTTTACAGTAGTCAGGATGGCGAACTACTCTACATCTGAAATATGGGACATGCACCTCATTTATGGAGAGCCACAATGAATCAGCCGGGAAGGAAAATGTCTACACTATGAACAGTTCCTGCATAGGAGGTTACCCTTAAACATTTTTCAACAACTTCATATTCGCATTGGGATCCACAACCTCTTTTACCACCGAGAAAGAAAATGATGATCTCGTAAAGTATACATGATTCAGTATAAGGAGAAGACACTTGCTAGTACATGTGATATTGACCTGGCGCTATACACTCACTATGTCAATGTTTGGCTCATCAGCAATAAACAAGAGAAGAATTCCTTACAGTTTTGGGCTGTGCAACGAAGGTTTTCCAAATCTCCAATCATTTTGGCAATTTTGTTAACAGTCTTCTGTAAACTATGGAAAAGGGGGAAGAAAGGGTATGTTCTGAGTTAGTAGCAGTCTGTTAACATCTTCTGAAAGTTTCCCATTTTCAATACCAGGTGAAGTGATTTAGAATTTAGGATTTAGATTTCTGAGCTTTCGGCATCTAAGACCATTTAGACCGTCAAGTTTGAAGGATGACATCCCTCGGCAAGAACACTATCCGGGGAAAGAAAAGGAGGAAAGGTTGGGGGAAGGTAGGAAGCGGCCTGGGACTTGTAAGGTAGGTACCACCCCGCCATTTGCCTGGTGTGAATGAGGAAAACCTCATTCAGGGATGCTTGTCTGAAAAACCTTTTTGCACTTTTTTGACTGAGTGCTCCCACGGGAATCGAACCTGGGATCTCTCGCACTGAAGGCGAGAACGTTAGTGACTACGCTACGCGGGGCCACACCAGTCAAGTGAGTTTGTTGTGGGAGAATACAGTTTCCGTTCGCGTTAATTTCATTTCATCAGTTACAATCATGGCTTTCTGTAGATATGCAACCTCTCAGAGTACACAAAAATCCTTCGCCATCTTGATTCTGATCAAGATATTTATGTTCTCTCAACTAACTTTTGTTACTTGCTGGGATATGGGACCACATGAATAGGTCCCACCTATCCTAACTGAATATCCGGAATCCCTCAGTCCCTGCGAAGGAATCCCTTGCACCACCACTACAGGGTTCTGAATCATTCATTTTAGGATAGAGAACATCACAAATATAATGCGATAACACGTTCGTCACAGCCCAGTGGCTAGTAGTTTTGGAGAAATTCACCTCTTAAACGCTTTTGGCAGTCTGTGACTCTCATACTAACCGATTCCAAAGAATTTTTACTTGTATTTTTTCTACTTTAATTAACCTCCCAACCATTGTTAACTGAGCACATTAACACTTTGTATATAGGGTGGGTACAAAGTTCATTTTCCCACTATATGAAGAAATATTTGTTTAGGGAACTGAAACTTCTTTGCTCTCTCTCTCTCTACCCCCATATATATATATATAGATAGATATACATATAGATAGATAGACAGATAGATAGATATAATACGCCTCATTTTGGACATGAAGGGGGTGAATTTGAGTTTAAACTGCATCAGAAATGCTAATATTCGTCCTAGCGACTCCGAAAACTATGGATTCGAAACTACTAATATCGGTCATTTTCGATAATTTTTTAAATATCTCCTTCTCCCCTCAGTTGCACAAAGTGAAATTATAAAAATCATTCTCGTCCCGAACTTCATCTATGTTGAAAATTTCATCAAGATCGGTCAGCCCGTAAGTTGCACCTTTAAGTGAAATAATATTAATAATAATAATAATAATAATAATAATAATAATAATAATAATAATAATAATAATAATAATAATAATAATAATAATAATAATAATAATAATAGGTCTAATAATAATAATAAAACTAGCCCGAACCTCATCTATATTGAAAATTTAATTTAGATTAATCTGATGCTTCAAGAGGTAGGAAGTCACAAACATAGTGACTTTCATTTATATACAGGGTGTTAATGAACTATACGCACAAACTTTAACAGGTGATTCCTGACATCAAAATAAGAGAAAATGTTCATATGGACCTATGGCGAAAAGTGCATAGTTTCAGAGCTAGGGCTGTCCAAAATCGCGAAAAAGCTGAATTTTCATAGGCTCTACTTCGAATTCCAGAAACTGTGAATGGTGGCTCTTATCAGTGTAAAGGAAGCCACGCATACGCAACCCAAATGTGCGTATTTCATCAATTGTCAATAGGTGTAGGGGGTATTCCCTAGAGGTGTAATTCTCAGATATGCTTTCAACAGAGTTTTCAGATATACCCTTATTTCAAGAATGGTCCAAAGTAGGCAGGAGGTAAGCCTTGACAGCAATAGACATCCAATGCTTTGGAGGGAAGTCGGAAATGTTAGGAAACGGCAGCTTTATGTTTTTCTGTGTTCGTAATAATGTGTGATGCGATGTATTTCGACGAGGTATATTTCACGTTTTCTTCACTTACAAGCATGCGTTTTCCCGAGTACAAGAGACCGTGCTGCTGCCGATCATTAATGCTTCCGACATCGCGCCAAAGGATTCTGTGTTTACTGCTGTGAAAGCTTATCGTTTGCCTACCTTGGACCAATCATGAAGTCAGAACATATCTGAAAATCCGGTTGATGCCATGTCTGGGATTTCACCCTGCAGGGAATACTCTGTAGACACATTGAACATTAATGAAATACACATTTTTTGATTGCGTATGCGTGAGTTCCTTTACGTTGATACGGACCACCATCCATAGTCTCTTGAATTCGAATTAGGGCCTCTTGAAATTTGAATTTTTCGCAATTTTGGACAGCCCTAGCTCTGAAACTATGCACTTTTCACCATAGGTCCATATGAATTTGTTCTCTTATTTTGGTGTAAGGAATCACTTCTTACAGTTTGTCGGTATAGTTCATTAACACTCTGTATATCCTAAACTCAGTGGAGGGTAACTGACCCATCAACCCCAAAGTGATGCGCCTGAATTCGATCGGTTTATTAACAGGCCTAAATTGTTGTAGTAGTTCTATTAATAATGAAGAGTTACTCTTCTTTTATTGGGCGGAGTTGGTAATGCTCAAAGAAAAGACTTTATAAATAAAACGATCAACCTTCAAAGTCAGATTGGGTCTCTCTGTCTTCCTTTCGTTTTTAATGAATGATCATTTAATTTTTTCCTCATATCTAGACTTTTCAAATTCCTTTGTTTTACTGTATATATACATAAAGTGTAAGATTTTAACCTGTTACATTTCTCTTACAGCAAAATATATCACTCCGTGCTCCAGAAATGATCCAGAATTGAATGCATGTATAAAGAAGTCAGGAAGCCCTGTAGTTCGACATATTGTCAAGGGTAAGTATTTTCTTTCTTTTGCAACCAAAATTCTCCGGAGACGAAATTAGACTCCTATCAATGTAAATTTTACACTTACAGAAACAAGCACAACAACTGTAGTGATGGTAACTGAAGACAAAGTAGAAAAATTACCGGGAATCAAGTATTAATAATACAATAAATTACTTTAATATGTCCATGAGGCTTTAATTATTATAGCTGCATTAATTTATTCATCGTTTTTCACTGCCCTTTAAAAACCTTCATAAATCCGATGTATGCTACAAAAAATTGTCACGATATTTTGGAAAGAGATTCGTCACATCAAGATAAGAGAAAAAGTTCATATGGTCGGAAGTGCAGAGTTTAGTAGTTATAGGGTGCCAAAAGCGTGAAAAATGAAATAGTATTAAGGTCCGTAGTTTCACTACTATAGGACCGATCGTAGTGGTGTCAAGGTTATTTTTCGACACAGTTTCCATATCGCTTGATGCACTATGTCGCATCGTGGGATAAGTTTGAAGATTCCCTTCAAGTAGAAATCTTATCCTAACGTATTCACGTTGTCACCAACTGTTTTACTTCATCGTCTGAAGCGAAGCGACGACCTCCTAGGTGTTTCTTCAAGTGCCTGGAACAGGTCAAAGTCGCATGGAGCGAGGTCCGGAGCTGTAAAGAGTGTGGTCGATGATGTCCCAGCGTGACTCCACTGCTTCAACAACGTAGTGGTCTTCTGGGCTGTATGCGAGCCCGCGTTGTCGTGAAGGCAGATGACGGCATCGGTGAGAAGTTCTGATCATTTCCTCCTGTTTGCTTTCTGCAATCGTGTCAAAGTCTCACAATATCGGTTAGCGGTCACTGTCTCCCTCTTTCCAAAAACTCCAAGAGTATGACACCGGCGCTGTCCCAAAACACTGTGTCTCTCACTTTCCCGACAGATGGAGTCACCTTACATTTCTTTATCTATGGAGAGGAGGGCGCTCTTTTGATAACCGCTTACTGTTGGGGGTGTAATGGTGAATTCATGCTTCGTCACCCGTGACAATACGGTGAAGAAAACCGTTAAGAACCGTTTTAAAATTTGCAGACTTGTCCCTATGCGCTTCTCCTATTTTGGTTGGACAGATTGCTTGGAACGTGGAGAACGCTTCCGAACATTTCCAATTCTGCCATCAGATGCCATAATGTGATCATACTGCCGTCCTGAATCAGCTCCTCCAGGCAAGCTGTGTTCACATCTGTTGATGCCATGATCGGTCGGCGACTGTGCCCCTCGTCAGTGATGCTTTCTCTACTAATCGCAAACTTTCGATACCATTCTGCCACATGCTGACGAGACATTAGAGTCTCTCTGTAACCCTCTACCACCTCCTGGTAAATTTCACCAGCAACTATTTGTTTCGCCCACACAAATCGAATAATTGAGACCAATTTTCTAAACGAGTCGCTAGTTGTGTTTACGTACAACAAGCGCCATAGGTTGTGTGTGACTGAAACACTGCATAGTTGCCAACTCCATGTATTAAAATTATCGCACACTTCTCATTCCTTTAAAATAGACAAAACTCCAGAAATATAGGGCTTGTAGCCTTAGGTTCTGATTCTACTCTTCGTATTAGTTAACTAGTCGATGTGTACAATTTCTGACATTTCGTTAATTAAAAATACTTAAATATGCGTGTTTTAATTTGAAAATTCCTTTCACTCAAAATCATTCACACTGGCATTGGCACATCATAATTTAGAAACTTCTAAAAGTTATTATTCATATATGAGTAGTGATGATAATAATGGTATAGGAATATATAATTCATTTTTAACAAGAAATATACATAGTTTTTATTATTGATTTATAGGTACTAAGAAACTATGATATTATACATACTATATGGATACATAATCTATTAATATCATTGTTTCTTTTTGTGTTATATAGGTGACCCACAGTATAATGTTCCTGCGATCGATCCTCTACACGTGGAAGAGATGATTATCAATCAAGGGTTTGGATCTGTAGTAATAAACCTAATATTTAAGAAATTTGAAATATTTGGACTCAAAGATACAGAAATAATTAATGTTAGGTAAGTTGAAGCTATTTAAAAACATATATTTTTTTATCTTGTTAAAATTCGGTAAAAAATATTTAATAATTGAGCTCAATGTCGATTGAACTCGAGAGCCTGGCTCACGCTTATTTATTGAGTTCAGTGCAGATTGAACTCTATACGCGGGCTTGTAGTCATTTATTAAACTCAAGTCAGGTTGAACCCGAGAGCCAGGGTGTCACGTATATATTCGTCTCAAGGCATATTGAACCTAAGATCAGGGCTCGTATTTATTTATTGAACTTTATGCCAAATTACTTCGAGAGACGGGGTTGCCCTTGTTTATTAAGCTCAAGACAGGTTGAACCCGAGAGCCGGGCTCGCAACAATTTTATTGAGCTCAAGACAGATTGAATCTGATTTGAGTTGAGTTCGTTTTGAGTACAGTGACCCTTTCAGTAGCACTGCTATGCAAGATGTAGGCCTACAGCTTAATTTGGGATCCGAATCACAGAGTTGCAGATATTACATTGTAGTCGCACTTTGGCTACAAAAGTCTTAAGCTGGTTACAGTTAAGAATGGGAACAAGTAAGAAATGCATTGAGAGACCAGAATAAACTAATTTTTCATGTTTCTTTTCTCCGGAAGTTAATAAAATAAGCAAGAGTAAAAATAAATGCATATGAAGGTGCCATTAAAAATTTTTAATGATATTCAGAAAAAAAAATAAGAAGTCTACTTTTCAAATAAAGCACAAGACACAACACCATGTCTAATAGTAGTAATGCATACCTGTAAATATACATACTTGACGCCGATAGTTATTTATAAATATATTTTGACCAAACAATAGAAGTGAAGTATGTTAAATAGACACTTAATTCATTTCAGAGCAGATTTGGACAATTCTGAGCTCGAAGTGGACTTTAAGATACCAGTATTTCAACTCGTAGGTCCTTACAATATATCTGGGAAGGTATTACTATTACCAATCGTCGGAGAAGGATTAAGTAATTTTACTAGTGGTAAGTACAGTATTGGTTACATTCAAAAAATGAATGTTCTTACAGAAATTATTCTGGGTTCAAAGAGTTCTACCAGAGTAAGTTCTATTTTTATTATATTTCGAGGTACAATGTTCACACACTATCTTCGGAATAATATATTAGGATTTGGAATGATGTTTCTGTTCATTAGCGGGATCTATGGCCTTCTAAACCCTTCATGTATGAAGAGCGACGTTCTCCGAAAACATACTTCTCTGGGTAGTGGGAAACGAAGGAAACATTCTGGAACCTTTGTTTTAGGTACCATTTGGCTGGTATGTATAAGGAAAACCAAGGAAATGCTCAATCAGAATGACTATCTTGATAAGACTTTCATAGCTTTTGACCGAGTATCTCCACTTGGAATCGAACCTGAACCGCTTTCACCAAAGGCGAGAGCGTTAGCGACTATGCTATACCGGGCCACTTGACTGAATTGAAAGCTTTAATAAAAATATAAAACCTGACCATAGCAAATAATTTTAATAAATAATAATGTTACGGTTTCTATAATGTATTAATATCATTGCATTTATCAAACACAGTACCTCTTCTGATGTGTCTTATGAAGGCAATTAAAAAATAAAACCTGACCTAAGCAAATCACTTTTAATAAATAATAGTGTCACAGTTTCCACAATGTGTCATTGCCTTTATCAGACATATTATCGCTTCATCTGATATGTCTTATCAAAAGAATCTACATTGTGGATGTGTCTATTTATTAAAAATGATTTGCTTTTGTCACATATTATTTTTGTTTGTAGCAACACTGTTCCAAAGCTAATGAATGACATTCAAATAGAAAGCCCGCTGTTGCGTGCTAATTGTCAAGATGAAATGAAACTGTCGCGTGTGGGTATCGGACACTCTAATCACATATTAATATTCAGTGCGTGATACCAATCGTCCGTATTGTGAAGAATGTACTGCATCCCACTGTGTATTTGGCATAATGTTTTAGAATGTCCAGAGTAAGACCTCAGAGAACGCTTAAGACACCCTAATTATTTTTTGTCAAGTGTTGGAGACAACCCTGTTTTTAGTGATTATTAGAGACCGGAGGTTAGGCAAAATGCCTATTCTTTAACATTAAAGATATGATCAAAAATAACGTTTTAAAGTTTATATTAGATGTTATATTTTTAATTTCAACCAATTTTATTTTGCCTATTTTGCCCTTTCCTTCCTAAATAATTGAGGGATTGAGCGCAACAGTGGTCTAATCCACATTTTTTAAAATTGGAGAAAAATCAAGTTAAACTTAAACACATGCAGTTTTTTGTACAATATACGAAAAGCAAGCACAAGTGGTTGAATGAGTCATACATTGTACATACATACAATGTACAAAAAAACACATGTTTTTAAGTTTAACTTGATTTTTCTCCATTTTCAAAAATGTGGGTTAGACCATTGTAGCGCTCACGCCCGCAATTGCTTTAGTGCCTAATGTTGCCTATTCTATGCATTTTCTTCAAAATAAGACCTTATTGGGCAAATGTATACTTTAGTGTTTCAAGAAAGGATTCTGCTTCTTCCGAGGCTGTTTGTTGTAGTAAGATGCCGTAAACCTTTGAACTACTGTGTACAGATAAAGTGCTGTAATACTTTGAACTACTGTGTATACTGATAAAGTGTATAAAATTTGGACTGTTATGTGTAAGATA
Organism: Thermobia domestica; assembly: GCF_964235325.1. Lineage (NCBI taxonomy): Eukaryota > Metazoa > Arthropoda > Insecta > Zygentoma > Lepismatidae > Thermobia > Thermobia domestica. The sequence continues at coordinate 31,326 of NW_027656826.1, forward strand.
AAATGCTTTATAGAATGTGTTTGCCAAATGTACATGGAATACATATCAAACTTCGTTTTGCTATATACAGTAAAATAAAATAACAAAGAGGTATGTTTCTATATTCTTTGACCATTATCTATCACTTGAATTTATTTTTTAATTCTATTGAGTATCTTCATTATTTCGAGTTATTTTAGTGCCTACTTTATAGCCTATTTTTAAATGTTAAGTGCCTATTTGCCTACCTATTTTCCAGGTTTTTAATGCCTAAACATCTGGTCTCTAGTAATTATATCTCACTTTTGTTCGGGCGTCTGAAATAGCTATCGTTCTCTGAGGCAGTATCCTTCTATCTTGCCTAACGTCTTGTCGACTACTGATTTTTCCAAGATAAGAATTTTCATTTTAGACGAGATAGAATTTCTCATCTTTCTTAATTCCATCTCCCTTAAAATGGTGACTAGGAAATTTCTGAACTAGATTATTAACCAACAGTACCACTAAATTGTGAAATCATAAATACTTCACTATATATACAACCCGCACCGGCATAGTATCAACATGGGTTTATAACCCTATTGCTCTTTTAAGGGCATGATTAAAAGGTTAATTATTTCAGGACAGCGGAGTATCAGCGAAACCGTACAGAACCGAATCGGCATAGGGCCAAAACATGATTCTGAGCTGAAGTTTCGGCCGTATGCCGTTTCGGTTCGACGCTGCATTCCCACCATAAAGCGAAATCATAACCATTCATTGTTCTTTCATTGCCAGTGTTGAAATATTGCGTACAGACTACAAGTGCTATAAGTAATTACTCCAAACCAGAACTTAACTTTTTAAAGACCTAGGACCTTATGCAGAGTTATTCTGACGCGTGATTAGTGTTATACAAAACAGTTCGACTAACATATGTTTCCTGCAGTAGTCAGGCCTTTAGTATGACGCTAATCATACGTCAAAACGATTCTGCATAAGGTCCCTAGCCTCTATGCTAATATTAACTGAAAACAAGAATCATATTCATATTCTACATAATACAACATTTTCATAGTCAGAAGTAACATATCTCAAATCATGTTTAAGATTAATCACAATTGCAAAGACAAATTATAGTTAATCATGCTAGCTAAAGTCACAGAATAGAGCAGAATTAAAAACGTTGTTTTATTTGGTGCTCGTTCAATTTAACCATCTTTTCACCTTTTCCAATTTCTTCAAATGATAAAATGATCAACGTTTACCTTCTTGTAACCTCTCATGTCATTTTCCTGGAATCTGCTTCTCTAATCACCAATAAGAGAATGAGGTCCGTAATCCCTATCTTCCAAACGCAAGATTCCACTAAAGAATCTTCGGAACGACGTTGCATTGTACGTTTATTCGCTCACACTATATTAATTTATACAGCACATTCATTAAAGTTTCCAACTGTTTGGGCGCCTCTGCGATCGATTTTAAATACATTGAAGTAGATTTAGCGAAAATCGTGATTTTTTTCATCCTATTGCTCCAGGGCTGAAAATAGACGGAAGTACATATATATTTCCTCTAATACTACAATGTGCAGAACATACGCTTTCAAATTATAGTAACATGATATACAAACAACATATTTTATGGCCGGTTGTGTCAAAGTGAAATCACTTAAATTCTTGCATTAAATCTGTGAGTCCCCCAATATCCTATTTTTTTTTATGCAGTTCATCAGAAAGTTAAATTATTGAAATCTCTAGGAAAATGACCACATTATTCTGCGCTGCCCGAGCCATGCTGGAATTAGTCATGAGCCGCCACTGACACGAATATATATTTTTCATTTTTGAATTATTATATAATACGAGGACACCAGAAACGTTCCTAACACTCCATTTATTAATAATATTAATGACTAACACGTGATAAACTCAGTGTTTTCATTTTTTATATTCCAATATATTGTTCATGATTTCCATTTATACTGCCTGCACTCATTATTATTTACAATTATTGTCATTGTGAAGGTTTTTTAAGTTATTTTTGAACTTACAGTTCACGCATAATTGAACGACTCGGGGAAACATAATGGTATTCCATACCAAAGGCGCCCATGTTGTGGTTTCCAAGGAGGGGCAAATATAAGCGAGGTTTCAAATTTAGTTTCAAATTTTGCTATAACTAATGTAAAAATTCTATTGGGCTTTCGATATTCTCAAGTACGATTTCCTCTTAGGAGGAGTGAGCGCCCCACCTTGCCCCCCCTGATGGGCGCCCTTGTGCCATTCTTTCTAACTTTCGAGTAACCTGGAAAACAAAGTTCAACATTCTCATGCTATTTAATGCACTGACACATACAAAATAATGCTTCTCTGCCATCAGCAGGTACATTTCGAAAATTAAACTACCTACATACTCTTCTGTGGTTCGATCCCCACCCATTCCACCTAACAACTCAATTTCACCATAAGTGGGGCTACCATTATGTTCGCCTGAGTTTCTCAATTCTTGTGGCGCGCAACTGTATCATGTATATTGTTACATACAGAAACAACATAATAATATATGTTTTCTTCAATGAATGCTTTACATACTGAATATTTGCAAGTATTATTAGCAAACTAATGTTTCGTTTATCTGTAAAACACAATAAGTAATATGTTACAAATCAAATTTTACTTGGTATTAACTAATATTATAAAACAACGTGTCTGTAAGAAAGGTCCATATAGTTTGATAGAGTCTAACCTGGTGGTTCTCAAAAGCTGTGTCGTTACGCACTGGTGTATCGACCAATATCATAAAGTGTGTCGTCAAATTTTAGTAATTTAATGAACCGATCAGTTAGAATCAGTTTCAAGATAGACTGTATCAGTCAAGGCCTCCAACGATAGCTACACTGCCCAGTATTACATAGAGATACTATTTTATAGAAACTCTTATCTTACACTATTATAAGTAGCGCACGTAAATGGAGTTTCGGGATTTTAACCCACTTGAGGAAGCATTAGAAGGTTATGTTAAGATATATATGATATCCCAGATTGCACAAGGACGTCCATCAGACGTCCGATACTAATCTACCATGGACAACGGGACATACCGGGATCACCCAAATTTGTTCCCGAGACATCCATAGGACCTCCCCGGAATATTCATATGTCCGCTAATATCCCGGAAAACGGGATATTTAACGGTACCTCAACCTTGGGATAATATAGTCCAGGTATGTTCGGCGTGCGATTTCACTGGGATTTCCTGTCCCATTAGGGACGTCCCGTGAACATTCTACGTGGGAATTCTTTAGGACGTCCCATGCAGGGCGTCTATGGTATGTCTACTCATTGTCCCGCGAATATATGGTATAATTGGGGTCAAAATAGGACGTCCTACAGACGTCGTGTGCTATGTGGGACGTCCTGAAAGGATGTCAGATTGAGTGGTTGCACTCCCCGTGATGAAACTGTGTACGCAACTGACTATTATAATTTGTTTATAATTTTAATTAAAAAATCAAACGAGTGTGTCACGCTGTCGTAGGAGTACGGTAAAATGATTGAGAACCACTGGTCTAACCAATGTAATATTTGAGAATAACTAAATTAGAAGGTCAAAAAATAATACGAACGTGACGAGCTCAATGATATCTTTAACTCTACATTTAATTTACATTCTATTTTCAGTTGATAATTTTGCTACAATGGTGATGTCGTGGGACTACTACAAGAAATCAGACCCTGGCGAATTTTATGTTCGAGTAAAAGACATATCATTCGATTTTCAAACTAAAAAATTACATATGTATCTTGACAATCTTTTCAATGGAAACGAAAATTTAGGTAAGTTGTTAAACATTATTTGTATGTTTGCTTACATCTTAAGACATCTAGTGACATATTCTTAACTATAGTGCCTTGAATTAGGGAAGACTGCAGCTATTTTTGCCAAACTATGGAAATATTTTCCTGTATTTGTTGTTTACTTTAGGCCAAAAATTTATGCTTAGTTACGAAATTGTGGCCCGTACAGCGGGTAAAGTCCTAAATTATGTTTTAAAATGAAATTTCATTTCCACGTGGAGATGGGCGGGCCGCAGAAGGTGACCATGAGTATTTATTTATTTGTAGTTTGCATTGGCAGATGGATCACAGGATTTATTCATTGATCGATTTATTTTTTACAACATAAAATTACAAAATACAAAAATACAGAACAGTAGAAATAAAGCAAGAAAATGCTTTCTACTAGTAATGTAGTGCTGAAGCGCTGAAAAGGTTTCTTGACTCCACGGTAATAATTCAGAGCGCTGAAGTGCTGAAAAGCCTTCTTGACCCTACGGTAATAGTTCAGAGTGCCGAAGTGCTGAAAAGCCTTCTTGACTCTACGGTAATAGTTCAGAGTGCTGAAGTGCTCAAAAGGCTTTCTGATTCTATTGTAGTAATTCAGAGAAGAAATCCGTGAGGACAGTGAATTTATTCAGCAGATCGGGGGCGACTTTCAGCTTTGGCACGTAGGTGCGTAGCATGTGTACTATGTTGGTCAAGTTTAAATCTTTCAGAAGTTGAAGAACATTTCTGATAATGTCTTCAGAAGATGAATTATCATCAGGAGACGTCTTCAGAGACGTTCAGGAAGCTGCGACAGTGCGTGATATTCCAGACTCAGGTCTTGAAGAGGATATGGCAGCATTGTGTTGAAGAGGTGCTGAATGTGACATTGTGCTTGCTGGTGTTGTTTTCCTTTTTGCTTGAAAAAATTTTTTGTATTCGCGGACATCCGAAATAATTAGCAGGATTAGCGTCTTTATAGTTGACACATTTCTCTGGTGTGTCTCTGGTCTTCTTTTTGCATTGGTACGTCCAGTGAGAGCTGGCGCACTGAATGCACCAAGACAGAGCTTGCGGAAACTTTGACATTTGAAACATTGCAAGTAATGTTTCTTTTGTAGAAGTTCTATACGAACTTTCATGTGTAGCAATAAAGTCTTCTTTGAAGATTCTGGTGGAGTCTTCTACAATGTAACTAAGAATAGTGGGATATGGAACTTCCCTTTCCCACCTTTACTATTCTGGGTTCTCATTTGTGAATCGGAGAATATTGGGTAAACCTTCTCCTTGAGTGCCGTTGTGATGTCTTCTATTGGAAGGAGGTGAATAACTACTTTGATGATCTCAGTTTTCTTCTTGATTTCGGTGGCATATTGTAGTTTGTTGTAGAAACAAATGTTTTCACTTCATAATTTTCCTGAAGCTCACACTTAACATTTGTGTATTCTTTCATGAATAGTAAAAATACTTCTTTGCTGCAGTCTTTAGTTATTACCTGTTATAATTTGTAGCCATAGAGAGGGGGTAATCATTCATGAATATCCAAGTTTGATCACGCCTGACGTAGCCTTCATATCATCTATTTTCTCATCCTTTTCAAGTTCAATGTCTGGAGTGGGACCTTTCTCTGTATCATCCGTGGCTTGTGAAAGGACCTCATACGTATTTCTGTGATGATCTCAGGTTTATTTTTGATTTCGGTGGCATATTGTGATATTTGTAAGAATAAATGTTTTGGGCAACTTTGTAATCTTCTTCCTTCGTTTTCTCCTGTCTGTTGTGTACTTACTTACAATTCCAATTAGGAATCTGTATACCAAGTTTCAACTTCTTAACTTGGAGTGTTGTTGTAATACTTTACTTTTTGCATACAGTGTGAATCCTCTTTGTCCAACCTTGGAGTACACTTCTGAACAAAAATGACATGACATAAACTCGGCTTGAGCCGGGTGCTAAATATGTTCAAATTTCTGCATCCGTAAGTACTGCTTGATGATTATGAACAATAGAGAGTATGGCGTACGAAAAATCTACCGATGAATTGATGGAACTTGCGCCAGTATTTTGTAGGACGTGCTTCATTAGCTAGTGTGTTCCAAGTTTGAATTCAGTGGCGTCACTTACACGCAACGATATTAGTGATTCTTAGGTATTGATGATGAAGCCGAAGCGCTTCAAAGTTACCAGTAGATAGATATTCACGGAAAGCTCTGCAGCATGCTGAAAGAAATGGTAAATATTTCGGAGGTAACTTAGGTTTGTGCAGCTGAATTTCGACTGTTGGAATGGAACGTTGTGCGGCGTCATGAAGGGCTGTAGTAAGTGCAGTGATTGTTCGATCGAGTTGGTATTGTGTACTAGGCATTGTGAATGTAGTTACTGCAGTGTCTAAATTGGTGTGATATTGTTCCCAATTTGCCCTTTTGGTAGCAGTAGACCTTCTGAGGAGGAGGCTTAGGCTGAGTGTTAGGAGAACAATGAAGTTCGAGTTTGATGGGGACATGGTAGCTACCTATGGAGTCAAATATATGAATGGACTGTGAGAGTGAAGATAAAGTTATGACTACATCAGGAGTAGTGCGACTGATAGGACGTGTAAGTTTCGGTAAAGTATGGAATTCAGCTCCTGTTTCATTCCGAATAATATCTAGAAAGTTGTGTTTGTCACGTTGGGAGCGGCTATGAAAATTGACATCGGCCATGATAATGTAATGCTGGAAGTTGGTATCAATATGGCGGAAGAAGTCATAGCTGAAAGCTCTGCCTGGACGATAGTAAATAATGACAAAGGTAACTGCTTTGCCTCTAAAATAAATCGTCGTGATGTTATGTTCGGGAAGGTGAAGTGCAGATGTGACAGAAACAAAACGATAAGGAAGACTTTGCCGAATACCAATAGCTGTGCCTCCTTAGACATGGACCAGTTGGAGCATCGTGTCGAAGAGTGATACTTCGGTATATAGCATGTTAAATATGGCGTAAGGTAAATTTCATTAGGAGCAAAAGCGGGAATTTGTTCTTCTTGTAGGAGCTGTGTAGAGAGCACTTGGTGCGTCAACAGTGATCGTATGCTACGAGAAAGTAAATTGTAACTCATAATGAAACAGAATATAGGTGTGTAGGTAGAATTGTCCACATGAAACATAAACTTCAAGTGGTTGGATTTGCAAATGCACTTTTGGTCCAGAATAAGTTGCATGTAGATTAAACAACAGTTTGGCTGCATGCGTGATTTGAGTTGGAATATGGTTGCGAAGAAATAGATGGATGTTCGGTAGAGAAATAGTGAGAAAACTGAGTAGATCTTCTACAGTAACTGGATGGCGTATCGAATTTGCTGATGGAGTTGGTACATCGACCAAACGTATTGGAACAACTTGTTTAGGCTTAGCTAGATCAGGCTGAGGCTCAGCTTTACATTTATAGCTGTATGTTGGGTGACATTCAGAATAGCGATAACAACGTGATGGTTCTTATGGTTTGGTCAGTTTTGGTAGGATGTTCGCGGGAAAAAAAACATTTGATATAGTTTTTGCATTCAGCGGTTGGGTGTGAATTATACTGTTGGCATTTCTCGCATCAAACAGCAGAGTTGCTGACGTGAGAGATGGTTCGACCTTATATCGGCGTCTACAGATATATGTGCCCTTGGATAGAAGTTGGTCAATCAGCTGTTGTTGATTAGTCAGCACTTGTACGAGACAAGTTGGCCCCTGGTTGTTTTTGATCCTAATGCAACGCTTTATAGCTAGCCCCTTCTAAGGAAGTTCAGCAAGAATTTCGTCATCAATACGATCAGCTTCTACACCACGAATAACTACTGACAGCATAGGAGGTCGCCGTGGTGGATGAAAAGTTTTGCGTGTACTTAGTTGTAAAGTAGAAATCTTTGCTTTCGTCCCAAAAATTTCATAAGCTGCCTTGTTACGAACATGCGTGGCGAAATTCAGGTTACTGGATTTCAAAATGATGCATCTTATTGTCTTAACAATTTCACGGACCTCTGGACGAAGGACGTACTTGACTAATTGCTGGAAGACAGAACGAACAAGGTCATAGTTCTGATCATAGTCGGTTAGCAAGAAGTTGTACACGGGATCTGATTGGTATTGCTGCTGTTGATTATCAGCTGAAGTGGATGCCCAATCCATAGTATGGCTGGCAGCTGTAACCTGATTAACATTGAGAGTAATTCGTTGCTTCTTTGGATCTAGGGTTTCTTCGCCATCAGAGAAAGATCGAGAACGAATCCGCTGTCCTTTATTGATGCAGTCAGCGTAGGTAGACGAAGGAATAGTGTTACGGTCTGAACGAGGTGTTCCCGTAACAATGCGTGGCAGTATCTTTGGCGACCATTAGGTTCTATGTTGACTGGTGAAAGTTGTAATCCTAAATCCTGACCGAGATTCGTAGATCCGTTAACCTTGCCAATGTCTGTCATGGTAATAGAATAGCCGTGGGCCAAAGCCCAGATGAAGATGAAAAAGATGTTAGATGAAGTTCAAAAAACAAGACACCCTCCGAAATTGAAAACTTTCGTCAGACCGCTAAGTGTTGTAATTGTGCTATGCTTGCAAGCACGTGTGCTATACTTGGTCCTCGCAGGCACAGTAACTGACACAGGAGAGGTTAGGTTTCTTGGTAAGATATGAAGATCAAAAAGACACGATATCCAGATATAAAGCACAGAAGCAGAAACCTCTACCATCATTAAATTGCATAATATCTACTTTAATTTTCTTGAGTTGTTGCTAATCAATAAGATTATAGGGTGCTGAAACATACATTTAGCTCTTCCTTATCATTCTTGTTAACATTTCTTGTCTTTCGCATTTTGAATACAAGAATTAATTAGTCTGAGTGTAAGTTGCACTATCTAGTAACTTTCAGTTGAATCGTCTTGCTAATATTAGATTCAGGATGTCAATAGCTGTTGCTATCTTTCGGTAAAACTACATGGTAAAGTTTGTATTTCATTTACAGTACACGTATGTAAACACACATATGTAAACCTACAAGCACCATTTTCAAAACTAGAACAGTTGAGAATGCTCCAAGAGCAATGCCAGAATGAACTTAAAAAGAATGCAGAATGGAACGAGAAGGATAAATATGGTTGTTCCTACATGTAAACGTAAATCATTTACCCGCATCTTCTCTTTCTCGTAAAAATTCACAAAATATCATCTCTCTATGACTTACGGTTCAGTAGATATGGCTCCTTAATTCTCCGGAAAGTCGAACTTTTGGGGCCAATATCTGGGAAACGATGGCCAGTTAGCGAGTGAACAGTTGGCCAATAGCCGCCGGTTACTATTTCGTACCAAGATGTTCACCATCCTTTTTGGTATCGATCAACACCAATCTTTGTGACTTACGGTTTTCGAGACATGGCTACTTAAATCTCCCGAAATCGCAACTATTATTTGGCCAATATCACGGGAACGGTAAGTCATAGAGAGATGATATTGGTATAAATCAATACGGTACCTAAGAGGATAGTAAACATTTTGGTACCGACATTAACTAGTGGCCATTGGCCAACTCGTCACCGGTTACTATTTGGTAACAAAATGCTTACTATCCCCTTAAATATTGATCAACAATATAATCTCTCTATAACTTATGGTTTCCGAGATATGGTCCTTTTTAAATCTCCGGAAATCGGCCATTTTTTGGCCAATATCTCGGGAACGGTAAGAGTGACGCGAAAAATTTAAACACTTTTTCAGATAGTTTTTGATAGTTTATCGAAGAGCTCAAAATTAAAAAAAAAAAAAAATGACTAATAACAAACAGACACACACACACACACAAACACAGACATAGAGAATTCAGTAACGAACTTTTTAAGTTCGTTGAATATTACACGTGATTGGTGAAACCGTATATTTGTTTGCTATTTGTAAATTGTGAATCTCATATATTTTCCTTACATAAAAATCGTATTTTTTTTTTCTCTTAAAAATCTGGCGACTCTATCTGTAATGAATTTTTATGTTTACTTTAATATAAAGAAATAATATACGAGAGATCTTTAATATAAAGATTTACTAATGGAGGAATTTTCATCGTTTATAGGTGGAACTTTTCTACAGCTTAATACACATTTCGGGTTATTTGCTTCCTAAAAAAAGTAGATTATGTAGACATGGTTCTCAAATTAATAATGTGGAGCTGCGATGGTTTAGTGCTAAAGGACTCACTTCTTATGCGTGGAGTCCCTCGTTCGATCCCATCTCTCACCAAGTGGCTATGTAATGAACAAACAACATGTGTACGTGTGTTCTGTTTTCTCACTTCCCTCATTTCAGCGGTTTGTTGTATTTAGATACAGGTATAATACGCATCATACATTTTTAAAAAGTCCTTCATTTAATTTTTTCCCGTTCAGCATTGACCATAGATTACTATTTAAGCAGTATTTCTTACAGTTTGATTATGCCCAATGTATTGATTTAGATCTTTGTGCATAATTTAGAAATCAATAGCCTTCATGACATAATACATGGTGATTTAAAAAAAAAACTCACGGATTTCATTTGGGTTAAGAATTTGTAAATGAATTCCGATTTTCTTTCGGTTTGTTGCAAATGATCAAGGGGAGATTTATAGAACTATGTTTCAGGGGCGGATCCAGGACCGACTTCTGGGGGGGCGGTGGGTTCTCATACTGCTACTCTTAAGAGCTCCAAACTTTGGGATGGGTTTTATTTATATATATATAAAAACAGAAAGTTTCCTCTTCTGGGGGGCGATCGCCCCGATAGCCCCCCTGGATCCGCCCCTGCTATGTTTACTGGTTTAAATTCATGCGAGGTAACATTGGCCACACCTCAAGAAAAACAGCAAATATTCGCCAGTGTGCCTTACAACTGGAATGACGTCCGATGCGGTGCGGAGATTTAACTTTTCTTCGTTAGGTAGCAACCTCACAAAGGACAATAAGAAACAGAAAACTGTGCCGTTGTATTGGGAATTGTGAAGTACAGTTCTGTGCTATTGTGTGAATATGATCAGGGCACGGTGAGAATAGTGTGCTCTTTACAGCGACATGAGTTTATCGTTAGAAGCTTCCGAAGAACGGAATTTGTTGTTGATACACAAAGGGCATTTGGAATCAAATTTGCTTCACGTTCTGCTCCAGACAGGAATATAATATGGTCGCTAGTAAGGAAATCGGAAGGAACAGGATCGCTTCTGAGTGAGACCGAAGCATCGGACCCCGCATGCGGGTGTTGTTGATGTCAGTAATCGACTCCATTAGTCGCTCTAGAAATCTTTCCGTCATTTGTCACAAGAACCCGGCTTTAGCTATTCAACATGTGATTTATGGGTGTTACAACTAACACTTAATTTGTATTTTCTCTAATACTTAATTTGTATTCAGCAATTTCGCTTCAGAAATTCAAAACCTCATTCCAATTGAAGGTACACTGGCGAATATTTGCTGTTTTTCTTGAGGCGTGGTCGCTATTATACTGGATGAATTTAAACCAATAAGCCCAGTGCCATAAAGTTCCCATCTTTCCTTGGTCTTTTGCCACAAACCACATGATAATCGGACTTCAGTTAGAAATTCTAGACTCAAATGAAATTCGTGAGTTTTAAATAAATCACACTGTATTTTACACACTTGTATAGCCGATCAAGGATTACCACCATCCAAATTTGATTTGAACGAATGAGTTCGGTTGATTTCTTATATTTTCTTTTTTCTTGTTTAAAGAATGATACTGAAATTTTCTCAACTCATAAGTCGAATTGTGAAAACCTGCACGCATAATACTTGACATGCTTATAGATCTTTAGCAGGTGGAGGTCTCCGATGATGTCAAAATTGATCCCGCTCGTTCGCGCTCAGGTGAACTTGTACGATATATATATATATATATATATATATATATATATATATATATATATATATATATATATATATATATATATATATATATAATTTTTAAGGAAAGAAACCCGTTGAAGGTGAAACTGTTTCATAATCTTATAATAGAGAATGTATTTCTATTTAGAGTTTTAATTTGTATTTATTTTATTTATTTTGCAGGAAGACATATGAACACCTTCTTGAATGAAAATTGGAAAGAGATTTTGGAGGAAGTTAAACCAGCCATAAGTCAAGTATTTGGTGAAGTGGCCAAGTTAATCTTCAATCAAATAGTGAAAAACGTTCCTTATGACAACATTTTCCCCAAGTAAACGGATTCTGTCGTTCCTGCTACAGCAAAAAGAACTAACTAGTTTGTTGCATATATAGTACAAAAATATATATGTATACGCGTTGGATACTGTATGTCACGTACTAAGTGAAAATGCTACGTGATAGTGCACACAAATATAACGTAAAATAAGGGTCTCAATTAGGAGAAGAGACTATGGCTCAGTGGTAGAACGTTTATCTCTGGTGCATGTGTTTCCTGGTTATATCTCGGGTCAAGTGAGCTTGTAGTGGAGAACCTCGTCTCTGTACGTTTTCTCGTGGTATTCCATGTTTCTCCCACATTCTCATTTTACCGATTTTTCCATCATATTCACTTCCCTTATTTTAAAGAACATAATCGTGAGACGTTAAAATGAAAGATTTCATTTCATTTATTTCATTTTATTTACTAAGAGGTAGGAGACGATATATAAGTCCCAAACAGAGATGGTCATCCTCCCTCATTTTGCCCTCATGAGGGCCGCCCTCACCCTCATTTTAGTAGTTGAGGGTGAGGGCGTTGGAGTTTGAGGGCGATAAAGTAATTGAGGGTGAGTGTGAGGGCGTCAATGGAGGGTGGGTGAGTATGAGGGCATCAATGGAGGGTGAGTGTGAGGGTGTCAAGGGAGGGTAAGTGTGAGGAAGGGTGAGGGGAGGGCGTCAATGGAGGGTGAGGGGCGTCAATTGAGGGTTAGTGTGAGGGAGGATTAGAAAAAATGACCATCTCTGGTCCGAAACACCGTGTTATATAAGGACGCTGAAAAGAGGTGTGTATACTGTAAAGAATACCATTCTTATAGTTGAGAAATCATTTCTTATCTCTGCACCGAAAAAAATGTTTATCCAGGAACGAGATTTAGGCAATTCTCATTCATAAGGAAAACAACAGTTTTCAGTAGGTTTAGTGTTCCGCTTTGCACAACAGATTCTATTTCCCGTCCATTTCTCATTAAATTAAAACTTTCAAAGTATCGTTTCTAACAAACAATTTTCTCGTTGTACAGATAAGAAAAAACTGCTAAAGATTTTTCTTAAACGTGTAATGGTCAAAAGGACAAATCGTTTACGCAAGTCAAAATAGTGCTATTTCAACCTTTACTTAATTTTAAGCTCATTTTATAGATTATGCTTACGACACTATTAGAATTATGTATGTTCCTGTTAGGAGTATCAATTCATATACTGTATGTCTGATCACAAACAATATTACAGTTATTTTGAAATAAAGTTCCAGAGTTAATTTTATAACTTTAATCTCTATTTCATTTTAACAATACTATTTATTGTCAACTTACGAGGAAACGGTCTTAAGTGTAAACAACCGATTTGGTAAACGCCAAAATACGTGTCTCCTACTTTGGTCTCCCGTAACACATATCCGGACCCCAGCCAAATCGGTTGTGTACAAGTAACGTCAGTCGCTTCCTAGTTATAGAATGTAGGGCCACTTTGGGGCCCCGTATTACGGAAATTTCTGCGTATGGTCCCAAACGCCAAAATACGTGTCTCCTACTTTGGTCTCCCGTAACACATATCCCGACCCCAGCAAAATCGCTTGTTTACACTTAAGACCGTTTCCTCGTTAGTAGCGTCATAATGAGAAGCATAATGCAGTTATACTTCAGTTGCAACTAGGGATGCGCACGAGACAAGATTTGAGACTGTCTCGTCTCGAAAATCTGCTGTAAAAGTGATGTCTGGACTCGAAAAATGTATATTTCTCTATTGGAAGAGCTGTGTCTCGACTCGAATTTTGTCAGAAAAATTCCGTCTCGATTCGTCTCGTGCGCATCCATAGCTTCACATCAATAGATGTCGCGGTAATCGCTAAGCATCCACTTTTAGATTTGCAAAAAGAATTTTTCTAGATTTTCTCGAAAAGTACACGTAAGCACTAACATTCCCTCGTATCATGTTGTTCAGGCCCCTTGAGGTTAATTCACACATAGTGTGCCGTGCCCATGTAATTTCCCTGCCATGCTATGTTCGTGCTACCGCCGCGACCATTCACACACATCATTCCATGCCGTGCCGTGCTGCTACTGTTTTCTGCATCATTTCCCTTGGTTCTGGTGGGCGCTTCGCGTACTCCCAAGAAACCCGAAAGTTCCGACGGCCGACGAGCCACGACCGCACTGGTTTCTCTTCAAGATGGCCTGTCGGGACACGGCATGGGAACGGCACACTATGTGTGAGTCAACCTTTAGAAATATCGATTAGTAAAAGTCTCATCTTTAAGATTTCTTTGCCTCGTTGAGCACTATTATAATATTAAGTGTATCATTTTGTTATGCTGTGAAAAACTTATATGAAACCTCAACAACTTATTTTTAGTTTTAATTTTGTAGTGGTTTCCAGTGTTTCCTTTCTTTCAACTCTACATTACTTCTCGCCCTCTTCCTGCCTCTCATTCTTCTGTGGGTTCCCTTTTGAACACCTGATTTCATACGTAGCATTGAATTCTCAAATCTTCAATAATAATAATAATAATAATAATAATAATAATAATAATAATAATAATAATAATAATAATAATAATAATAATAATAATAATAATAATAATAATAATTTGAATTTATTGATAGTAGTGACCACAGGCTAGGTTATTAATGGTCACAAATATACAAATAATATACAATGAAGCATTAGATCAAAGCAAATACAAAATAAAATAAACAAATTAAAAAGAAATGGTACATCAAAATATTTCAATCAGATACAAAATTATATGTTGTACATGAAGTTAACACAAGGTGATTATTTTTAACTCAGGGGTTTCATTTAGACCTAGAATTTCTAAACGAAGTCCAATTTTCATGCTGTTAATGGCAAATGATCAAGGAAGGATGGTATATTTACGGGACAATGTTTACTGGTTTAAATTCATCTGGGATAATATTGACCACACCTCAAGGAAAACAACAAATATTCACCAGTGTACCTTACAGTGATTTGGATTTTTGAGGCGAAATTGCAGAATACAAATTAAGTGTTATTGGCAACATCCATAAATCATATGTTAAATAGCTATAGCCGGTTTCTTGCGACAAACAACAGAGATATTTCTTGGATGACCTAAGGAGTCGATAACTGACATCTTCGACAACATCCGTCAGCGGGGTAAGATGCTTTCCTGTCTCACTCAGAAGCGATCTTGTTTCTTGCAATTTATTCACTAGTGATCATATTATATTCTGGCCTGTGCAGAACATGAGACAACTTTATTTCTAAAGGCCCTTTGCATAGTAACAACAGACTCTTTCTCCAAAATCTTTTAAAGATAAACTCATGTTGCTCCAAAGAATACACTATTCTCACTTGACCTGATCATATTCACGTAGTAGAATCCAACTCTACAACCCCACAATTTCCAATACAACTGCCCAGTTCCCTGTTTCTTATTGACCTTGGGGAGGTTGCAATCTAACGAAGAAAACTCAAATCTCTACACCTCACCATACCTCATTCCAATTGTAAGGTACACTGAAGAATATTTGCTGTTTTTTTCTTGAGACGTGGTCAATATTATGCCAGACGAATTTAAACCAGTAAACATAGTTTCATAAATCTCCCATCCTTCCTTGATCATTAGCCACAAACCGTTAATAATCGGACTTCAGTTAGAAATTCAAGACACAAATGAAATCTATGAGTTTTAAAAAAATCACCCTGTACAAGCTTAGATTACAAAATAAAATTTTAACATTACCTCCATTCAAGTATTTATTAAATTGAAAACTCTAATGTAATATATAACAAAGTAAAATTTAGTGAACACTAATAAAATAAAACAAAATAGAATGATTAGATAAAAATAAACGTATATCAGACGAAAGACAATTGGGTTTTCACAGACAATATACAAGAGGGAACAATGACGAATTTATATATTTACTTTATAAAATTAAAAATCACTATGATTGTGACTAGTGATGGGCAGTGGGAATATTCCCGGTGGGAAGGAAAATATGATGCAACGTAGGGGAGGGGAGGGGGAGAGAAATTTAAAAATGATCAAAAATGATCGACATTAGTGTTGAATCCATAGTTTTCGGGATAGATGAGAGAAACAGTGACACTTCTGATGCTGTTTCAATCCAAGTCCAGCCCTGATAGTTGGGGAGGGGAGGGTACAACGTAGAGGCGGGGATAAACATTTAAAAATGGTCGGAAATGACTAATATTACTGTCGAATCCATAGTTTCAGCAGGAACTGAGATTAACACTGATAATTCTGATATCGTGAGCCGCAGCACGGAGAAGGGGGAGCTATCATATCACTTTGACTGCAGAAATTATGGGAGGGGGAGATATATAAAAATAAATAAAACCTAATAACTCTTGAACCACCCGACCGATCTGGATCAAATTTTCAGCATAGATGAAGTTCGGGCCTTTCATGATTTTTGTTATTTTATTTTGACGATGCAACTTAGGGAAGAGGGAGCAGGGACATATATATATATATATATATATATATATATATATATATATATATATATATATATATAATGAAAATAACTGCCTTTCTGAGTTCATCATTCTTCAACCACCCGACCGATCTCGACGAAATTTTCATCATAGATGAGGTTCGGACCTGATATGGTTTTGTCATATCACTTTAACGGTGTAAATTAGGGTTGGAAGGAGGGGAAGGAACATTTATAAATGATGGAAAACGACCGATATCAGTGTCGAATCTATTGTTTTCGGGGTCGCTGAGGTGCACAGTGATACTTCTGGTGCTGATTAAATCCAAATTCACCTCCGCAACTTGGGAAAGGTGGAGGAAGGATATATATATATATATATATATATATATATATATATATATATATATATATATATATATATATATATATATATATATATGGCGTAAAGTGGTCATTTCCTACCCAGGCAGTATATATTATTCTTTATTTTAGGATGTGATTTTTAACATTTTCTAACTGTTTATGTTCCCATTCTGACTGTTTATTAATATGCTGTTATCAAATAAATTAAAGGAATTTGCTTATCTGCAATGTTTTTGCATGCTCGACCTCTTGCAAATATGGTTTCAAAAATTCATTATTATTTAATGTTTACTCTTTCTGCGCTATGGTATATTGCTCTCGCATTGCAATGATGCTATTAACGATTATCTACTATGATATAAAATTGTAAGTAAAAAAGTTTGAATTTTTTAGCGCTGAAAGTCTATGTTGTTTCTTATACCTCATAGTGACATTTTCTCCAAAGTCAGAAAATGAAAACAGACAGTTTAAAAATTTTTTGAGAAGAAACTATTCAATATTTTGTAATGAAATTTCTTGAAAGTGGTGGAATTATTTGCAAAGATTTTTAGGAAAAAATGGTGTTTTGTTTCATAGTAATATATATAAGTTATTTTATATTAACTACGAATTTAAAAAATAAAAAATGGTCAGTACACCCCATCTTTTTTTGTTATATGTATAATATTCATACCTTCTTATCTTAAAGCTGTGAAATGTAAATACTTTGGCTATCAACTAATATAATTCATTTCTCTGCAAAGTAATTATAACTTAGACGAAAATATTTTTTTAAAAAATACATTTTTTAAAAATTTCAAGTGGTCATTTTGTTCCGTCCTTAGTGTTGCCATACTCACTGAGTTTACCATACAGCTTTCAGCCAATCAGAAAATTATTTTGTGTCATGTGACTCTAAGTGCGTTTAAGAATATTCTACTATGTATATGGAAATATTGGAATTGTTCTATCTACAGTCAGGATTACCAACTTTCCTAAGTAGTACTCAACCAACCATCAAGCTCTTCACATGCTCGCGCGGGAAGGTGACGCGTCGATAGAAGAAGGAGGGAGAGCGAGAGAGAAATGCAGGAATTTTATACTGAAAGAAGAACGCGGCGAACAATGAGACAAAAAATCGTGGTTACAAAAGCCTTGCTATTGTGTTTTTGTGCGCGTGAATATATTAAATGTTATTTTTCTAAAAGAAACATCAGGGTAGGAATATACGCTGTGGGAAATTTATTGCTAGTATTTTCAGCAGCATTTTGTTAACGGGCGATTGTACGTGAAGGAAAATCAGTGTATTTCTTATTACAATTGTGGCATTTAGGAATAATTTATAATAATCGAGCATGCATAGGGGTGAATGATAGGGGCGAGGACAAAAGAAAGCTGCACAGAAGCGCATTCTAAATTTCCGAAGATAAGACAAATCTTACCAAAAGTTTTCCTGACTATGGCAAGAACTCATAGGCGTAGCGAATAACCCGTAGCCCCCGAGTGCGGGGCCCTAAGCGTATCGGGGCTCTATTTAATGATAGGTATAACGACTATTTTGTCATATTAATCGAGCTTCTGATAATTCTTGCCAAGTATAAAATTCGCAGGGGACGCGACAGACAGCGACAACCATCAGCATTACTTGACTTCGAGCACTGTGGCTCAGTGGTAGAGCGTTCACCTCAAGTGCTTGGGGTCCCTTACTCGATCCCAGCTCGCGCCAAGTGAGCTTTGTGGTGGACAAACACCGTGTTCGTGGGTCCCCGGGGTTCTCCCGTTTTCTGCCTCTTTCTTTATTCCAACATTGTACTCATTCTCATCATCACCGCCTCATTTAGCCTACCCGGCATAACCGTAGGAAGTAAAAACTCAAATATTTTATTTTCCAGATCATCACTTGACTTCTTCTTTGTCTTTTTCCCGAAAATTTAGTTGTATACACCAGCACTGTAGTCCCAGAATATGCAACATTTTCTATATTTTTTATTCCATAAAACGTCTTAAGTTGCTTAGCCTCGTTGTTGAATTTTCACTTTTTTCTTTTATTAAGAGGGAAGTCTAAATCCTCCGCTACCCCCTGCAAAAACTCATTTGATATTTTACGAGTAAACAATAATACGCTCTGTACGTAGGAAAATAGTGTATACGTAGAGAACGCAGTAAATTTAAAATTTGAACACTTATTTTATTCAGCATGCTTACATTATACAATATGTTGTAATGTAATCAATATGTACAATATAAATATAAAACAAGTAGTATTGCCACGTGTACACTACATGAAGGACTTTGGCATATTTGAGCGATATTAATATTGAAACAGGAAATGGTAGAAGATTTCTACCACTTCCGGTTTCAGTGGAGATTCAAAAGGGTAGGAAAGCAAAAGTGTTATGAGATATCGAGAAGTGGTTTTCGAAAATCGACTCAGCGTCCCAAGAATAGGTTTCATTTCCTCTGATAGCTTCCTTCTTAAACCGGAAAAGGTAGAAATTGATCATTTCCTGTTTCAACATGAATGGCCATAAAATGGAAACCGTAATAGTGACAAGCGGTTTTCAGAAATAGATTATGCCTCTTTTCATCATCAGTCCCGTTTTTAAGCAATTACGTCCGTTTCAACGCATGACAAAACTTTAACGAAAACTTTTTTTTTTTTTTTTTTTTTTTTGCAATTGATAGAGGTATTGGAGGCGAGATTTTTCGAATCCACCTCATCTTTAACTTTCCATTCTGTGATTGGCTGCTCTTGTTAAATGACGTCAAATGCTTTAATTCCTTATCACCTCTATATTATTTAATTGAATGCCCACCGCAAAATCAACTTCACACCATTCCCTGGCCAGAAGCCATAACAAAGGAAATCCCAAACTGATTTACATATATGGTTACCCGATTTGATTCTTCAGTGTCTTCTCTGCTCGGGGCTCCATGCTACAGCAATGAATGGGAATCTCTGTCTGGGAGCCCATCAAGGCTTTTTCACAGTCCCATTGCTTGTAATATATGTCTAGAATGAACAATGAACTAAAATTCTTACTCTTGGTCAAATACCCATTTCCCTAATTAAAAGAAATCAAAATGTAAAATATGAAATTTTATGGCGCATTTTTTGACGTCATAATAATCGCAAATACTTGGATTTCAAATGAATCCATAACAAAATAATAATCCCCCTCCCTGCCATTCGACTCGATTGGCATTTGTGTGAGTGTCCGTTTTGTCCATTTGTCCATTTGTCCATCTGCCTGTCTATCCGTCTTTCCGTTTCTCCATCTGTCCATCCATCTGTGCCATGGTATCTTGTGTAAAACTTACGGGATTTAAATGAAATTTGGTTATGCGCCTTCCTTGGACTTGCAGATGTAACCCTCTTGTCTGGAGTTACAATATAAGTAGGGAATAAAACAGGTAAAATCTACCCTTATGCTGTAAATTTCGACATATGCATGCAAGGTAAATTTCCAATATAAACCACGTAAAACATTTCAAAGAATAATTTTCTTAAAAGCTGAAGATGATCATGGACAGGATTTAAAAGTAAAGTGGTGCCCCGGGGGGAAATATTTATCAGCAACTAGGGTGTCATAATCAACGACATACAGTAACGAGTTAATACGAATAAACTGTGTTCTGTTGAGTAGGCTACTCCATTACTAGAAAATAGTTTGTTGATGGTATGTAATATTAGAGTTCTTTCCAGGGGGGCGATCGGGGCGATTGCCCCCGCCCCAGAAGAGGAAACTTTCTTATTTTATATATAAATAAAACCCATCCCAGAGTTTGGCGCTCTTAAAAGTAGCTCTAAGTAGCAGTATTACAACCCACAGCCACCCCCCCAGAAGTCCGTCCTGGATCCGCCCCTGGTTCTTTGAGATCAGTTTACGTATCTTTAAGTCCCGTTTTTTTTTTAGAGCTTTAAAAAGCACGTATCGATTTTAGAGTTACTGGCAAGTTTTGATTCGCCCCCAGTTCATGAGTTCTCATTTTATTAGTTGTAGTGTAATGTTTCTCTATATTCTGTATTTTTAATTTTACATAACAACATTGTTATTAGTGCAGCAAAATAATAATAAGCAACCATTTTTTCTAACGCATAGTTATGGGCACGAGTCAAGCTAAAACTCGACTCGAATTTAAGTCTAGTTTCGAGTCGAGTTAAAGGTAATATTCTCGAGTCGAGTTCCGATCCGATTCACTGTTTCTGGCGTCAAGTTTCGAGTCGAGTCGAGTTTGATAAATAGCTCGCTCGTTTTAACTCGTTTTGAAATCATGGCCTGATTAAACTGGAAAGCGAAAGCCATGAGAAATGTAACATAAGCAGTAATATGGAATACTTTTAGTGTCGCTCACGAGAGGGTACACTGGTCGCATCTCGTCTCGTCTCGATAGTGAGATTCCAAGAAATATTTTATAACAAATTCAGCTCGGCTCGGCTCAACTGAGCCGTTGGCTCGAGCCGGCTCTCTTGGAGTGAACCATCGGCTCGAGCTGGCTTGGTTGGGATAAGCCATCTGCTCGGATCGGCTCAACCGAGCCGAGGGCTCTAGCCGAGTCTGTTGGGTGAGCTGTTGGCTCGGCTCACTTCTCGGTTCGGGTCGATATTGAATGAGCTGTGAGCCAAGCTGCGCGAGTCGTTGACAATTCTAAACACGGGTCGAGCAGTTTTGAAGATATTTGGCCAGTGCCCTGTAACTTTTAACAATGTTTGGCTCGACCCGAATACTCAACCAATACTCAAAGCTAAGATTAACAGTTATCTTCTTCAAGAGGGTTTACGGCAGCATAGAAAATTATAAATCCAATTATTATAAGTAGTACCTCTGACTGCCCCGCATTTCACATCACATGCGCCCTTCATCCTGGGGCCGCGGTGGCTCAGTGGTAAAGCGTTCACTTCTGGTGCTTGGGGTTCCCTGGTTCGATCCCAGACTCCGCCAAGTGAACTTTGTGGTGGACAAACACCGTGTGCGTGGATTTTCTCGGGGTTCTCCCTATTCCTCCCACTTTCTTCATTCCACCATTTCATTCATTCCTCATCATCACCGTCTCCTTTAGCCTAACCGGCATAACCGCGGGACGTAAAACTTGAAGATTTCATTTCATTTTCATTTTGCCCTTCATCCTGACAAGTGGGCAATTCATCTGCCCACGATGACTTTTCAGCCGTTCCAGTAACATCAATATCTCAGTTTGGGTTTGGGGATCATGCTTCGGTGAACCTTGACTATCACCATCAGCAGCTATTAAAGAATTATAACTTAT
This sequence comes from Thermobia domestica, assembly GCF_964235325.1. Classification (NCBI taxonomy): domain Eukaryota; kingdom Metazoa; phylum Arthropoda; class Insecta; order Zygentoma; family Lepismatidae; genus Thermobia; species Thermobia domestica. The sequence goes on from NW_027656826.1 coordinate 53,372, forward strand.
TTCCGTACTAGATAATATGGGTAACTATAGCTTTTTGTCTATAGAAGACGGAGAGTGTATGGTATTATCGCAGGAAATATTTGATACATAAGACTTAGATTGTCAGTATTTAGGAGCAACTTTTAAAATAATCAGTTACCTTAAATGTGCTACTGCTTAGCCGAGAATACCCGACAGTCATAGTCAAGTGATCTACGGCATTAAGCTGTGGATCGTTTGCTGTGAATGTCTTGGATTCGAATCCCGCTTCGGGCATAGGTGTTCTTAACTGTCCTCGTTTACTTCTATGTCTGTGTGGTGTCATAATGGTTACAGTGTAATCCCTGCAAAGCGTTCAGCAGGTTAAATAATTTGATAAAAAGCTGTTATCTTTTCATATAAAAAACAGTGGTTAGCGCGTGCGTTCGGTGCCCGTGGTCATGGATTCAATTTCCGGAGAGGCACTAAACAATTTCGGTGTTGACCCAGCATCGTGAGGGCAATTGGGGAGTTATCTGAAGTAAGAGGTAGCGGACTTCAGTCTAAAAAGCCGGCATTAGGGTTTTCCAATATCCAATATTTTCTTTTCAACTGGTTTGCGAAACTCAGAGCTAGCTACTTGTTTTCTTTTTTAATTCATCTTCATAATTACTAAGGAAAACCCTAATTACTAAGGAAAAGCAATCTTCTCAATAAAATTCGTCTCGCGTCTTTCGTAACTCTAAGTTTAGTTACTTTAGCTCTTTTTTTTTAAGTTGAAGGGCGTTTTATCATTTTCCCCTTATTTCCTTTTTTTTTTTTTTTTTTTTTTTTTGTTTTACCTATGTTTCTTTGCACGAACATTGCATCTATAGGCACGTGCTTAGTGTGTTCGTTTACAAAAGCGGGTCTCTTTTCTACCACTATAGAAAGTGAGAGTGCCCTGTATTAGAAAAATATTAATTGACGTATGTAAGTGAATATATCTGTAATGAAGTCATAATTACTTAGATTTTGCATCGTACATAGTTTCCTCATCCTCAATAATCTCTTCACCCCCGCTTCCTGAATTCCAGTTATGGTATTCTTTCTTGAGCAAGGCCTATTTAATGGGGGACTAATGTTTCATGTAAGCCTCTTAACTATAACATCAGCAATAAAGAAAGTAGGGTTTAATTTACACTAGTTTTAGAACATTACGTTAATTATTAGCTAAATAATAATAATAATACGGAGCGTGCTTAGGCTAGTGGTTAGCATTCTAGCTTCGCAATTGGGTAATACCGGGTTCGAATTCGGAGACCAGCCATCCTGACTGAGGACTTTCCAGGGTTGTTCCTCAGTTATACTGGGCAAATGCTAGGTTAGTACCTTAATCTAAGGCTCTGAAGACCTTGCTTCCATTCCTTTTCCAATGTTGTTTTCATCTGTTGATTACTACAGTGTAAAGTGACCTTTCAGGACGTATCTGGTAGCTTGTAGTAAATAAACAATAATGACATAATAATCTTCATGAAACGTGTGGGTTAATTTAACTACAGCCTTACGTCCCAACACATAGCTAAAATTTTAAAATCAATTTCCTGACTTTAAAATACTATTTTCACATTGTTTTAGCCTTCAATTTTCTCATGTATGTTCCACCGAAAATTGAACCTGAGATCACATGAACATATGAGAATATGTTAACTATTTTTGAACACTTTAATATGCAAAATACGAAACACTTCAATGATACGATGCATGAATGTGTTTTGATTACGTCCTGCAATGTATGATTAAAGAAACCTGGAGGGTGAAGAATAGAATAACAAAAATCTCTTTTCTTTTATTTACTCCTTCAACAAACCTCGACCTCAGAAGGGCAAGCGATAAGTTAGGTGATAAAGTCATACAACAAACACTTTTATTAATACAGTGAAACCTCTGAATAACGGGCACCAATGGGACATGAACTTTTGTCCGTTACTGAGAGGTGTCCGTTACAGAGAGGTTACAAAAATTTAATATTTCACAACGGTAATTGTATGCAGTAATATACAGTAAATATATTATGTGTGAGCGTAAATACGTAAAATTCAACATGAAAATATTGTATTTAGTGCGTATTTGAATTACTGGGAGGAATGGAGGAGAGATCATTTCTGTTAAATAATATTATTGCTGGGGGATGTGTTAATATATTTGTATACTGCAAAAGATGCATAGGAGGGAAAGTGTGTGTGGGGGGGGGGGTAGTTTTTCATTCATTTCAAATTCTCAGAACCTCAAAAGATGTGTTAGGAACCAACTAACCGGCTAAACTCCTTTGTTTAGCGAAAAAGGCATACTTTTTCCTCTACAAGGGTAACAAAACTCATTAGCAAGTGTCCTCTGAGAATCCTCAGTAGAAATGTGTGTGTGAGTATGTGTGTTTGTGCATTGGTGCGGTATATTCGTTGACGGAATCGATGAAAAGATAAGTTATTGGAAGTGTATATGTTTATTGACCTAAAAGGAAGCCGGAAAAACTCCAACCCAGACTTGTTCCAGTATCATAAGTAAAAGAAAAGTGTTGCTTTTCAAAAAAATAAATAAATAGATAAATAAAATAAAATAAATAAAGTACTAGAAGAAACATTCCTCGTTGAGAATCTTATTGTAAAACAATCAATGTTTGTTTTGTTACCTATGAAATTGTCGGGAAAGATGCAAGGCCCAGAGGAAAAAGGACTAATAGGGAAGGGAAGATCTTTCGCATAGAATTCTTGGTTATACAACTGACCCTGTATGAGTGTTATTGCTTGTTGAAGGTTTTCTATGATTTCCAGAAGAAAACGGTTTATTGTGGGCAGATAAAAAAAAGAAAATCAAGTTCAGCTTGAAGCTGTTCTGTTTGATGGTTCACCAGGTCTAGACTCATGATAGATACACTTGTAGGGAAAATACTTTTCTGTCTACTGTAATATATCGCAGAACCGAGAATAATTCCTGCCCGTTATGGAGAGGTATTGAAACGTTTGGGGGGGGGGGGAAGGACTGTCTGCGTCCGTATTGGAGAGTGTCCGTAAAAGGGAGGGTTTTGTTCCGTAGGAGAACATATATTTTTGCCGGGACATAAAAATCTATCCGTATTGTAGAGGTGTCCGTTATTGAGAGGAGTCCGTTAAGCAGGGTTGAAAAAAACACGTTTTAAAAAAGAATGTTCTTTTATGTTTAAAACGTTTTTTTTTTGTTTAAAACGTTCTTAACGTTTAAAACAAAGTATTTTGTTTTAGACAAAAAAAACACGTTTAAAATGTTTATTTTGTTTAAAACAATAATCTAAATAGGCATATATATATTCCATTTTTACACGCTCACAGGTATTGCTTGCCATCTATATTCAACCGTTAGATCAAATTTCTGGAACTTCCCTAATCTCGATCCGTCTAAATGTTCAATTCCGGAGAAAGAAATCGGGATTTTCCCAATTTCGGTTCACTGAATATGTAGTTTCTTTGTGTTACGTTCTACTAGTCGTCTGCATTCTTAATCTTTAAACGCCCATTGATGCAACTGCTGTACACTGGCGGATCCACGTGGGGGGCGGAGGGGGCGACCGCCCCCTCCAAAGGTCTTTTAATTCCAGCCTTTATCGTTCGGAAATACAAATATTGTCTTTTCCCTGCCAATGCAATCAGTGTGACAAGCTTAGCAGAGCCGAATCATGTGAATACTTCTGTCCCTAGTTCCTTGAGACGGTCACCATAAGCCGCAAACGAGCAAAGATGATTCATTCGTTGAACGAACAGCTGTAAGAAGAAGTAAATACGGCTCACTTTTTGAACTAAAAACGTATATTTTAAAATTGTTTCCTATAAAAAAATAAGATGTGGGGATGGAATTCATAACCTGAAGCTTCAATTACCTTTACCTTGAATAAAGATAAATATAGAATATTCAGCGCTCCTTACCGTAAAGTTCCCTGAATCTGAGATGAGACTTTTCGGTTGGTTTATTGATTGATATCTACTTACGTCGTTTGTCAAAAGCTGTGCTTTACAGAAGGAGAACTAGAGTTTAAAGTTGGATCTGAACCACTGTAGTGCGTTCGATGTTCACTCACCGGGTATCAAACTACAGAACCTCATGCATGAAAGGTCAAAGATACGTTCGCTAGCTACTACATCAACAAAGAACTGTGACTTTTGGGGTTCAACACGGAAACTTTCATTGTGACTCTTAATGGCATTTCATTTTTTCTTGGGAAATAATACAAGCTGTTATTGTAATCATATATAAAAGAAGTCGTCCTGATCTTCGCACAGGTGAAATCGCTTAAGCTAGAAACTTGAAGTTCGGAAAGTAGATAAGATTTGTTATCTAGGGTATCACTAAGGAAGGATTTTGGGGGAAATTCAAAGAAAGGAAGGGGGAATGGGGTGAAAATTATTTTAATAAGATGGTCATCTCTCCGAATCCGTTAAGATTAGAGACTTGAAATTTGGATTTGGATTTCTCATTTAAAATAATTTGACACGCTTTTCAACATTTTTTTATACTTTAGTAAAATGGGGAAAAGAGGTGGAAAGAAAAGAGTGCGGGGATTGCAATCATTATAATAAGTTATCTAAGAATCTTTGAAGGTTAGAAAAATAATATATTTCAGCGTTTTTGTATTATTATTATTATTATTATTATTATTATTATTATTATTATAAGATGGCCATATCTCGGGATCTCTTACGGCTAGAAACATGAAAGTTGCTAGTTTGATTATTCATTTAAAATTATGAAACATGTATTTGAGCATTTTTTGCCACTTTACGTAGAAGGGCAAAACAAGATGTGGAAGGTTCATTAAAATGCCTTGCGAGGTGTTTGAATTTCGTGACAGCGTTTAGCTCAATCCAGTTCTATATGAAAGACACAGAAGGAAGAACGCGAAATATTGTGCCACAGTAGCACTTAAAAGCATTTGCTATATTCTGCGAAGCCGTATTCAGTACAAATTGGGGATCTGGGAGCGAAATCCCACCTAGGCGAAGGCTACTATAATATAATTTTATTGTTGTTGTAAGCATAACTATAATTATACATGTTTCTAAATGCTGCTTTTAAGAAATTACCTAATAGAGCCAATTTCCAACTCCCTGCTCCTAATCTGGTCTAATGCTTTTTCTTCTTTACATATAATCAATTATACCACTGCAAAAGTGGAGTATTAGGACAAAATATCCTATACGGTGCTCAT